>NW_006408546.1:24741551-24805491 GCF_000296735.1 Chrysochloris asiatica | reverse complement strand
GGAGATGATCTGGGACTAGATTTTGGTTTCTTCATTTGTCCTTTTGTTTATTCACTCATTTACTCAAACAAAACCTTAGCTGGTGGTCAGCACTGTGTTACAATTGAGAACCAAACAGTCAAGATGGCTTCCCTTCAAAGAGTTTATATTTAGGTTGAACATGGGATAAGGAGTCCTGGTATGGTGCTGTAGGGTAAGCACAGGACTGCTAACCAAAAAGTTAACAGTTCAAATCCATCAGCCACTCCTTGGAAACCCTATACACAGTCAGTCTGAGTGGGACCCAACTCGACTGGTCTTAACAAAAACAACAACATGGATTATGGAGAGCGCTTAACAAACAAGTAAATAAATACTTGCAACTCATTTTTATTTGTAACTTAATTATAATTGTCTACAAATTACTATGAAGGAAACCAACAGAAGATTACAAAAAAGTACAGAGAAATTTAGACCTTCAGGTCAACGTTTCAAAGTCACTAGCTGCTCTTCAGATACCATATCTATACAGGTCTGGATGAGTCAGAACCGACTCGATGGCACTAAACAACAACAATTCACAGAAAAGAGTGCAATGACTGGACCATATAATAATAACTCTTATGTTTAACTTTTTGAGAAATTGCCTCACTGTGTGTTACCGCAGCTGCTCTGATTCATGCCTCCCAGTAGAGTACGATTGCTCAATTTCTCCACATCCTCACCAACACTTATTACTATCTTCTGATTATAATGATGATGACGATTTCCTCATTTTTAAAAAGAGGGATATTGTCTAACAATTTTACAAATTATTAGAAGGAATATAATAATGGAATTAAAATGCTTTCTATACTGTTAGCTGTCCTTGTTATGTTGATGAAAGTAGAGAAAAAAAAGAGTATACAGACCATCTGTTTAGTGTGTGACTGAAACATACGGATATTTTAATGGCTGAGTAAGTGGGGCTCTATAGGATAAGAACTGGAGCACAAGGCTGGTTAGAACAAGGTGGGTGTTTCAAAATTCACAGGTCACACTTGGAAAACCCTGGTCACACTTGGAAAACCCTGTACCGGGTTATCATGAGTCAAAACAGACTTTAACAACTTAACAACAACAACGAGATAGTTTATCTCTGAAATTCAGTGTAGTACCCATGTTATTTACAATTCTAAGAAACTCTGAAAGCTGCAGAGTCTTAGTGCTTAATTTTTTTTTTCACTTTATTCTAGTTGCCTTGACCATGTAGTCAGTGCTGACTGAATTGTGCCCTCAAATTATGTTGGAATGCTAATCACTATACCTGAAGTTTTAACTCCATTTAAGGATAGGGTTTTCTTTGTTATGTTGCTGAGGCCATATCCTTGTCGAGTGTGTGATAAACCTACTTACTTCTGGGTTATTAGATACAGAAGCATGCCCCAGAGGGGAAGAATCTATTCTAAGTGATCTCCAAGGAAGTGAAAACTTACACCTTCTCCCAGAGCCATTGCCTCCAGTTATTGTTGTTGCTAAGCGCCATCGATTCATTTCCGACTCATAGCAACCCTTTATAGGGTTTCTGAGAAGCAGCTGGAGGGTTTGAACTGGTGACTTTGTGGATCACAGTTCAGGCCTAGTTCACAGTGCCACACCAAAAGTCTCTGCTAAAGTGGGCACCCTGGATTCATACTCTAATCTCCTAAATTGTTAAAATCGATATTGACCTGGTGGTACAGGGGGTTAAGTGCTAACTGAAAGGTGAATGGTTCAAACCGACAAATGGCTCCCAAGCACAGAGTACTTGGCCATACTGCAATAAAAACTGCCACGCTATAGGGTCGCTCTAGTCTGTCTTCATGAACTAGAGTCAACTCATTGGTACACAACCACAAACTGAGAAAAGAAAACCTCAGTTTATTATAACCACTCACTTATGACAGCAACACTAAGAAATTAACACAGTGGGTAATAGGAAACTGGCTTAAAAGAGAGCAGGATAAAATTCAGCAAGACAAGTATAAGACCTTACTATAAGAAATTAACACAGTGGTTAATAGGAAACTGGCTTAAAAAGAAACCAAGATAAAATCCAGCAAGACAAGTATAAGACCTTACTAGGTCTTAGATGACAGACAGACACACACACACACACACACACACACAATATATATATATATTGTGTGTGTGTGTGTGTGTGTGTGTGTGTGTGTGTCTTGTGAATGCTCTCTGTTCTAGGATTTTTATTTTTCTTATCTTTTCTTCTTAAGAAACTTGGATACTAGAGGCTGGGGAAGGAGCCCTGATCGTGTAATGGATTATGAGTTGGGCTGCTAAAGGGAAGGTAAGCAGTTCAAATCTGTCAGTCACTCCATGGAAGAAAGATGACGCTTTCTGCTCCCATAGAGATTTACAGGCTCGGAAACCCATGCAGAGTTGCTATGAATAAATAGTGACTTGATGGCACACAACCACCACCACCATAGGCTGGGGAGCTAATGTTAGGATGCTATTCTAGTGAGGCTTCATGTGCTCTACACAGCTATTATAACTTGTAATTCTGTTCTGATCTGGGTACAGTAAATCACTTCAACAGTCATGGTCTATGTCCTCTGGGTATTTACAATCCCAGATCTCATCAATAAGAATCAACCATCTGAAAGTTCATTTAAGAGGTCCATGAAGAGGAACCAAATTTTGCATTGTTTGGCAAAGGGACAGTTAATTTGGGGGTAGAGGCTGGTGCAAAGGCCTTTCTGAAACACAAATACATAATGCAGTAAAATTTCGGTTTGTCTTTTACTACTTGTACTCAAGCATAAAATCACATCTCATCTGCAAAGGGCCTGTTCTAATAACCTGCTTAAGTAACCCAGGTTTATATAGCACTCAATCACTTGATTTTGTTTAAAAAAACTAAAGCAAAAGCAGAAAAGTAAAATTCATGATAAGTAATACTCCTTCAAGGAGCTCTGGTAGTGTAGTGGTTACGAATCGGGCCACGAACCGCGAGGTCAGCAGTTCGAAACTACCAGCTGTTCCATGGGAGAAAGATGAGGCTTTCTGCTCCCGTAAAGATTTACAACCTCGGAAACCCTGTACAGGGTAGCTATGAGTTGGAACCGACTCCACGGTACATAACAACAACAACAACAACAACAACAATGCTCCTTCAGCAGTGGTTGTGCCTTCTCAGTCATTTTAAGGCTATGGTTACGCAGTAGGATGATAAGCACCACACCGTAAGAGCAGTTTGAATCACAAGGTCAGTGATTCAAACTCACCAGCTGCTGCTTGGAAACCATGTACAGGGTCGCTATGAGTTGGAACCAACTCAAAGACACTTAACGACAACAACAAGCTGTGTTTAATTGTACATTCTTTTATCTTTTTTTTTTTTTGGTCACTGTTGTGTCCTGCATTGTTTTGTCAATTGTAAATAGTGATCACTTGGTCATAGTTACAAATTAGAAGAGAATTTTTCCAAGACTTGAAAAACTGTCAACTTCAGGGCACTAATTCAGGGAATACACAGACTACCAAACATTTTGAAAACTACACAAACAAAAGTAGACAAATTAGATGAGTGGGACAGATTAAAAATTAAAAACTTATGTGCATCAAAAGACTTCACCAGAAGAGTAAAAAGAGAACCCTCAGAATGGGAAAAACTTTTCTGCAATGACACATCAGACAAAGGACTCATTTCTAAAATATATAGGAAACTACAACACCTCTACAAGAAAAAGACAAATAACCCAATTAAAAAATGGGCACAGGACATGAATAGACACTTCACCAAGGAGGAGACTCAGGCAACCAACAAACATACAAAGAAATGTTCACGATCTCTAGCCATCAGAGAGATGCAAATAAAAAAAAAACAATGAGATATCATCTCACACAAGCAATAACAGCGAAGAGCAAAAAAGTAGGGGACAATAAATGCTGGCAAGGATACGGAGAGACTGGCATACTCCTACATTGTGGTGGGATTGCAAAATGGTCCAACCACTCTGGAAACCAATATGGTGCTTCCTCAGAAGGTTGGGAATAGAAATACCTTATGATCCAGAAAATCCTCTACTTGGTATTTATCCACAAGAAATATGAGGCACAACATGAGAAGATATATGCACACCAATGTTCATAGCAGCACTATTTACAATAGCAAAAAGATGGAGACAGCCTAAGTACCCATCAACTAAAGAATGGATAAACAAACTGTGGTACATACACACAATGGACTACTATGCTACCTTTAAGAATAACAAGGAAGCTGCAAGCCACCGCATAACATGGATGAACCTTGAGGGCATTATGCTGAGTGAAATTAGTCACAAAAGGAGAAATACTGCATAGGACCACTACTGTAAAAGACTAAGAAAAAGAACTCACATTAATGGGGGGGGGGGTTCTTTGCTAGCTACATGGATGTGGGGGGTAAGAGGAGGGGATAGGGGAAAGTGGAACACAGGGCAGGGAATAGATATAGGATAGTTTGGGTGCTAGGGAGAGGGGCAATATACAAGAAGAGGGATGAGAATGGAAGGACAAAGTGGACAGGGAAAACAATTAGGCAGGTTTGCATGGGCTAAGTGAGACAGAGGTAAATAAAGATGTATGCACAACCTTGGAACAAACAACAGGGCTCTGAGATACAGGGAGTGAGACATACTTAGAATGGGGAAAAGGTGGGAAATAATGTTACGATGCTTGGCTGTGTTTTGAATCTTGATTTCCCTGGCATATCACTATAAAATAGACACTTGAGGGGTAAAATAAATAAATAAATAAATTGTCAACATCAGATTTATTTGATTTTACCAACCAAGAGGGCTGGTTGCAAAAAAAAAAAAACAAAAACCCCAAAACCAGATTTGGGTTTTTTTTTCAGCCTTGTGGAATTATAAAGTATTTTATTTGCCAATGCAGTTCCCCCAATCTGCCTTAGCAGCTCAAGCCCAGGGGCAGCAACAACCAAGGTCGTTGTTGTTGTTAGGTACCATCGAGTTGGTACCAATCCATAGTGACCTTATGCACAGCAGAATAAAACACTGCCTGATCCTGGGCTAACCTCACTATGGTTGCCACGCTTGAGTCCATTGATGCTGCCATTTGGCCAATCCATCTTGTTGTGGGTCTTCCTCTTTTTCTCTGACCCTCCACCTCTTCCTCTTTTTCTCATGACCACTTACATGATATCCTTCTCCAGTGACTGGTCCCTCCTGACAATATGTCCAAAATATGAGAGATGAAGTTTGGCCATCTTGGTCTCCAAGGAGCACTCTGGCTACACTTCTTCCAAAACGGATCTATTGGTTCTTTTGGCAGCTCATGGGACTTTCAACATGCTCCTCCAACATCATTAACTCAAAGGCGTCAATTCTTCTTCGGTCTTCCTTATTCACTGTCCAGCTTTCACATGCATATGAGGTTATTGAAAATACCATGGCTTGGGTCATGCACACCTTAGTCCTCACGCTGGCATCTTTGCTCTTCAAAACTTTAAAAAGGTCTTGCGCAGCACAGTTGCCTAATGCAGTATGTCGTTTGATTTCTTGACTGCTGCTTCCGTGAGTGTTGATGGTTGATCCAAGAATGAAGTCCTTGACAACTTCAGCCACTGTAAATGCCTGCATAACCTACTAGGCTTTAACAACATAGGTGGAAATTCCTCGCTTACTCATGGAACCAGCAGACACAGGCAGATAATTAACTATTTTCTTCTTGCCAAAACTATTCTAAAACAAAATAACCTGAAGTGAAGTTCAATTGTCTGTCATGCTTGATCCAAATTGAAGACCATATGCACCTTTAGTCGAACTTATCTGTTACTATGTTGCTGAACATGTTTCAGCAGAGCTTCCAGTCTAAGATTAGGAAGAAAGGTCTGCAGATCTGCTTCTGAAAATGAGGTAACGGAAACTGTATGAATCATAACGGTTCAATATGCAATCCATCATGGAAACAGCAAAGAATTTCATGCTCTACAAGGTCACCATATGTTATTGGCCCAGGCAGCTAACATGACCATCTTGGTAAGTTCCTCATTAACAACCTGCAATATGCAGATGATACAACTTTGCTTGCTGAAAGTGAAGAGGACTTAAAACGCTTACTGATGAAGATCAAAGAGCACAGCCTTCGGTATGGATTGCATCTCAATGTCAAGAAAACAAAAATCCTCACCATTGGACCAATAAACAACATTCTGATCAATGGAGAAAAGATTGAAGTTGTCAAAGACTTCATTCTTCTTGGATCAACTATCAACACTCACAGAAGTAGCAGTCAAGAAATCAAAGAATGTATTGCACTAGGCAAATCTACTGCACAAAAACTTTTTAAAATGTTGAAAAGCAAAGACATCAGCTGGAAGACTAAGGTGCGCCTGATCCAAGCCATGGTATTTTCAATAACCTCATATGCATGCGAAAGCTGGACAGTGAATAAGGAAGACCATGAAAGAATCGACACTTTTGAGTTATGGTGTTGGAGGAGAATATTCAAAGCGTCATGGGCTGCCAAAAAAACCAACAGATCTGTGTTGGAAGAAGTGAGCCAGAGTGCTCCTTGGAGGCAAGAATGGCCAAACTTCATCTCTCATACTTCGGACATATTGTCAGGAGAGACCAGTCTCTGGAAAAGGATATCATGTTTGGTAAGGTGGAGGGTCAGAGAAAAAAAGGAAGACCCCAACTAGATGGATTGGCCAAATGGAGGCATCAGTGGGCTCCAGCGTGGCAACAGTAAAGAAGTTGGCCCAGGATCAGGCAATGTTTCGTTCTGCTGTGCATAAGGTCGCTATGGGTCGGTACCAACCTGATGGCACCTAACAACAACTATCTAGAAATAATGAGGGAGGTTGGTACGGCACTGTAGAATCAGCACTGGGCTGTGAACCATAGAGTCAGGAGTTCAAACCTACCAGCTGCTCCTTGGAAATTCTCTACAAAGTAGTTATGAGTCAGAAGCTACTCAACGGCACTTAACAACAAACCTTAAGGACAAACCAGCAAAACATGGATGGACAATTGGAAGTTGAGATGGTGAATTAACCAGCCCCAGAGTCCTCCTGCTTATGATCATGTAACATAAGAACATATAAGATGCAATATAAATTGATCTAAGTTACGGTTTTCTGTCACTTACAGTCAAAGATAGGCTAGTAGATTCACCAACTAAATCCTATCTGGTGTTTTGTCCCTATTTGTCACATTGCTCTCAATAATACTGCAATATTTCTTTCAGGATCACACACTACATTTTAAAATACCTTAACAAATGGGACCAAAGTAATTTAACTGGTATCTTAACAAAACTTCTACAGGGGAAGGCAGCAAAGAAATTCATATACTAGCTGTGTGTGACTTTGCCAAGCTCATTTCTGAGCCTCAGTTTCTTCATCTATGAAACGGGAGGTGGTAAAGATGAGTGGGTAAAAGCCCGAGGTTTAGAATTAATCACACAGGGATTCAAATTTGGCCTTCATAATATTCCAACATGGCAAGTTTCTTAACAGTCTCAGTTTCCTCATCTGTAGTATGGCTCAATGATGTGTATCTCAAAGCGCGATTATGCGATTAAATGACATAGTATGTTTGAAGTATTTGCATTTTTTCAGTCACTTACTTAATCCTGAACTAATCACTGTGTATATTTGGTGTACACACAATGCTTGGCACATAGTGAGAATGAAGTCAATCCCTATGGGAAAAATTACAGATATAAGTTTGGCCTGTGAGGCTGCTATGGTCCAGCTTTTATTACACTTCGGAAGTGGGAGAAGTTAGCAGTTCAACTTAGACTATGGCTGTATCTCTTACCTGTGGGAATTAAATATTGATTTCATTTTCACTTCATTAAGTCTACTATTGATTTCAACAAGGCAGAGAGGGAGATGACAGTCAATCACTAGACAGAGACTCGGTAAGCATTAGGAAAGTTTGCTCTTCCATCAGGATCGGGGCTTCTTCCACACAGCCCTTGGTAGGCAACATGGTTTGATGGAGCAACTGCTTGCTCCTAGCCCAGAGGCATGGTGATGTACTTGCCCAAAGATCAAAGGTCTAGTTTCACAATGCAGCTTAAGGCCAAGGAGCATGGTCGTAATTTGGTTTGCCTTGCCAACTGTGACATCCTCAACTCAGGGCTGGGAAGAAGAACCAACATGGAAGCTGAGGAGTGGAGGCAGCATGCTGAGATAGATGGGTCAAACCCGAGCAACATGTAGACACAACCCAGTAGGATAGGAATTAAAGAATGGGACCCAGAGAAAGCTGGCCAAAAGTCGTAGGGTAAGAATAGAAATGAAAAATAGACACTATGTAGGGCTCAATGGCACTTAACAACCACAGTACTTTGTATCTATAATGCTAATGATGTCAGCATGGTGTGGTGCTGTAGGTTAATGCACTGGACTACAAAATCAGCATGAGCCACAAAGTCAGTAGTTCAGGCTCACCAGCTGCTCCTGGGAAACCCTATGCAGGGTTGCTATGGGTCAGAATGACTCAAGGGCACTGAAGAATAACAACAAAAATAATGTCAATGACCTTGATCCAACATAACTCCATTCTTAAGTCTCTGCCTTAAGGAAACAGTCATTTATTTGGGCTCCTGTATCTCATTCCTGGAGAAAGATGTCAATCATCCATTAAACTTTTGAGAGACACATGCCTTCCTCCAGCCCTGCAGGTGTGGTCCCATAATGAAAGCAGAGCTACTTATGGTAAGCCATTCCCCAGAGAGACTAAATCGATTCAGAGTTGATATGTGACTCATTCTAGGAGTTTCCTATTTTGGAACTAGGAAGCAAAAGGATTCTTCAGAAAAGGTACTCTGGTAGCATAGTGGTTATGAATCAGGCTACAAATCACAATGTCAGCAGTTCAAAACTATCAGCTGTTTAACGGGAGAAAGATGAGGCTTTCTGCTCCCGTAAAGATTTAGAACCTCGGAAACCCTGTACAGGGTTGCTATGAGTTGGAACCGACTCCACGGCATATAACAACAACAACCATGCTGTAAGAATGTCAGTTTCTAGACCCAGAGAAACTGATCCAGGGAGTGAGAAAAGAGATGAGACACAGAAAGTGAGAGCAAGAACCTCAAGATGATGGTAAACCTGTTTGATGCTTGTATCTGGTTCCATAAATTCATGCATTTTCCTCTTTTTTTCTTAAGATAGTGTGATTTATTGTTGTTAGTTGTCATCCAGCTGATTCCAACTCCTATCCCTATGTACAACAGAATGAAATACAGCCCAGTCCTGCACCATCCTTTCAACTGTTGTTATATTTGAACCAATTGTTTTTATCACTGTGTCAATCCTGCTTATTAGGAATCGTCCTCTTTTTCATTGACCCTCAATTTTACCCAGCATGATTTTCCATATTCATTGTTCAGCTTCCACATACATATAAGACATGGGTGGGTCAGGTACACCTTAGACCTCAGAGTGACATCTAAGGTTTTTGTTTTTGTTTTTGTTTTTAACACTTTAAAAGAGTGTGGATCAATCCTCAGAGTGATATCTTTGTTAATACTTTGAAATATTTTGCAGTAGATTTGTCTAATGCAATATGTTGTTTCACTTCTTGATTGCTGATTCCATGAGCATTTGATTGTGGATCCAATCAAAGTAAAGTGTTTGACAATTTCAATCTTATTTTTCTGTTTATTATGATAGGATTTACTAGTCTGGTTGTGAAGATTTTCTTTTAAAGTTTTTATTGTGACTTCAGTGATAGTTTACATGGGAGAACATCAGATTTACACTCATCCTATCATATTTCATTTCACTGCAATGATTACAATCCCCTTCATGAATCATCATTCAACAGTATTTGCTTCTATTCCCTCTGTTTTTGGATATACATCAAAACACTCAGGAATCATTTACACAATGATTTACAAAATCATTTACACAACTTTAATTGCCTTTTTCACACTGAGGTGCAATCCATACTGAAGGCTGTAATCTGTGAGTTTCATCATTAACTATTTCAAATTATTTTCACTTCCAGCAAGCAAGGTTATGTTATCTGCACATTGCAGGTGGTTGCTGGGTCTTCCTTCAATACTGATGACAGGTTCCTCTTCATATATTATAGACACTGAATAACACAACAGCCTTTCTATACATGACATCATTTATGTCTCGCATTCCTCTACCCACTCCCTTCTGTGCTCCTCTTACATCTTAGCTCCCTTCTCTCCCTTTCCAGTCCTCACTTCTATGTGAAATCCAAGAAGTGGAATAGATGGATAAAGTGATGCTTACCTGATTGGTAAGATAGATGGATTTCTTCATTCAGAGGAAAAGAATCAATCTATCCTAACATTCATTCAATGAACATTAACTGAGACCTACCCAGAGGTGCCTCAGAGGTAAGACCTGGCGACTTGCTACTGAAAAGTCACAGCCTTGAAAACCCGGTGGCACAGTTCTACTCTGCACACCTGGGGTCACCATGAGTCAGAATGGATTCAATGGCAAGGAACAATAGCAAGCCTGTGTCCGAGACTAAGATACACACTGGAGGTCTGTTTATTCACTGCAAGAATGATTTTGTGAATACTGTAAGCCAACCACCAGCCACGCCTCAGAAACCCTATACAGGGTTGCTGTGAGTTGAAATCAACACAATAAAATAAGCTAGGCACTGTAATAGACACTGAATGCCCACAAATGGCCCTTAAGTGGCACTGCATAAGAATGAAACCTCAACTACCCAGGACCCATTTCCAAATCCTCTAACTCAGATCACTTTGGCATAAACCCAATAAACTACTTTTTTGGGCCACTGTGCCTCAGGATTCTGACACAAGTCAGAATCTACCTTTGAGAAACAGTGGGTTAGAATATGATTTGGATACACTTAGGGCCCAAGCTGAACTCAAGGAAGCGCACTGGGCTCAGGAGGGTCACTGTGGGAAGCAAGATGGACCGAAACAGGATCTGGTAGTGTAATGGTTACGAATCAGGTTGTTAATCTCATGGTCAGCAGTTTGAAACTGCCAGGGGCTCCACAGGAGAAAGATAAGGCTTTCTGCTCCCGTAAAGACTTACAGCCTCAGAAACCCTATATAGGGTCACTGTGAGTCGGAACCGACTCCAAGTCACATAACAACAACCCTTTATTTGGAGTCCTGGTGTGGTGCTGTGGGCTAATACATCAGAATGCAGTCATTTGAACTGCAAGGTCAGTGGTTCAAGCTCACCAGCAACCTTGGAAACCCTATGGGTCAGAATTGACTTGGTATCACTCAACAACAACAACCCTTTATTAGTCTCAAAACCAAAGCATATCTCCTGGAATCCTCCCTCTCCATCTATAGGGTTTCTAAGGAGCGACTGGTGAGCTTGAACTGCTGACCTTGAAGATCAGACTGGCTTGAAGTCCAGCGCATTAGCCCATGGTGCCACACCAAAAGTCCATCTCCATGTCTAGTGCCCCAAATCTCCCCATTATACCCATCTGCTATTATAACAGTGACTAGGACAGTCAGAAAGATGACATGCTTTTGAAGACCGTCCCTTTATAAAATCCTGAGGACGCCAAAGTCTTTTCTGATGGTACCACTCTCAGAAAGCATCCCCGTGCAGTTTTTTCAGATTTGCTTATTTCTTTAAATTTTCAATGACATGCTCTAGAAAATGGCACATTTATTATTTAAATGCTATTAGCTTCTGGCCTTTCATCCATGCTGAGGAATATGGGTGTGTGCCCTGCCACTACTTCAGAGTTGCTTTCCTTACCACACCATTCCTGTAAAGTCCAGCCCAGAAGAACAGCAAAACCCTTCAGCAATCCCGCAGGCTCCATCTGTTAGAAGTACCCGGGGAACTTGTTTAGGTGGAGTTTCAAGGCTTAATTAGGGATATAGAGAAGATAGAAGGTTGGAAATTTTCACACTGGAACAACAAAAACAAACCCCTTCTGTGCCAGGTTCTCCCTTTCCTTCTTTGATCTGTCTCTTTGCCTGAAAGCATAACAGGCACTGGAATCCCTTGTTATGGAGTCATGGAAACCTATGGGAAGAAACTGATAGATTTGGAAAAAATAGAAATGTGGATTTCAGGGACTGTCCTTCCAGCTACCAGTTTGTGACCCCCGGCATGCTGTTTAAACTCTCTAGTCTTTTCATACAGATCCCCAGAAATCAAGTAGAAGGAAGAAAGGGTTCTAGAATCATAGGATGGAGCCGCACATGTAATTGGAGCTCTTCAATCTTTGGAAAAGAAATTGCTGGCTGCCATTGTCTGTGTGACTGTAAGTGTCATGAGTGTGTGTGTGTGTGTGTGTGTGTGTGTGTATTGGGAAAGAGGCAGTTAACTGGCTTTTGGGAGTACAGGGGGTCCAGGTGGACCCCAGAAAAGCAGATAAGGGAGTAGATAAGGGAGCACAAGAAGTGAGGCGTTTCAGGATTTCAGGATACTGGGAGAAATGGAGAAAAAAGAAGAAGGAGCTTTAACTGTTATTCTTGATTTATTTCTACTCTAGTTTTTTTTTTTTTTTTGGCTTAGCTTTGCTTTAGTCAGTTATATTTACTTACAACTCTGGTGTGGCACTGTACGATAAGCACTGGATTGCTAATAACAGTAACCGAAGGTCAGTAGTTCAAACCCATCAAGTGTTCTTGGAGACCCTGTCCAGGGTTGCTATGAGTTGGAACTGGCTTGATGACTCACAAAAATAACATTTATATTTAAGATAAAATTGATGTGAGGATCAAATCATTGGATATCAAAACCTATGGGCTATCTAACATAAAAAGATTTGGTCAAAAATTGCCAGTGTGATTCCATGCTCTTGATGTTTGCTTTGCTGTTGTTGTTGCTGTTCAGTGCCTACTAGTTAGCTATGATTCATAGAGACCCTATGTTGTTGTTGTTATGTGCCGTGGAGTCGGTTCCGACTCATAGTGACCCTGTACAGGGTGCCCGAGGGTGTAAATCTTTACGGGAGCAGAAAGCCTCATCTTTCTCCCGCGGAACAGCTGATAGTTTCAAACTGCTGACCTTGAGGTTTGCAGCCCGATTCGTAACCACTACACTACCAGAGCTCCCTTACAGAGACCCTATACACAGCCAATAAAACACTGCCAGAGCCTGCACCCTCCTCACAATTGTTCCATGTGTATCTGTTGCTTCCATCACTGTGCCAATTCATCTCATTGGCATCTTCATCTTTTCTTTAGCAAACTTTATGTCTTTAAGACCATATACTTTACCAAACATGATGCCCTTCCCTAGGAACTAGCCCTCCTGATAGCCTGTCCACAGTACATGAGACAAGTACCTTCAAAGGAGTATTCTGGTTTTACTTCTTCCAAGACCCATTTGTTTGTTCATCTGGCAGTTCATTGTGCATTTAATATTTTAAACCGATACCATAGTTTGAATGAATTGTCTCTTGTGTGGTCTTCCTTATTCAGTGTCCAGCTGTAACGTGCACCTGAGACCACTGAAAATACCATGGCTTCGATCAGGTGCACCAAAGTTCTTAAAGTGACAATTTTTTGTTGAACACTTGAAAGCAGTCTTTTGTAGCAGATTTGTACAATGCAATATGATGTTTGACTTCTTGACTGCCACTTCTATGTACACTGATTATGGATCCAAGGAAAATAAAATCTTTAACAACTTCAATCTTCTCTGTTTATCACGATGTTTATGGGACCAGTTGTGAGGAATTTTATTTTCTTTACATTGAGTTGTAATCCACATTGAAGGCTGTACTCTTTGATCTTCATTGACAGTGACTCAAATTCTCTTCACATCCAGTAAGTAAGGTTGTGTCATCTGCATATTGCAGGTTGTTAATGAATCTTCCTCCATGCCTGATGCCACGTTCTTCTTCATACAGTTAAGCTTCTCTAATTATTTGTTCACTTGACAGGTTGAATAAGGATGGTAAAAGAATATACCCCTCATATATGCCTTTCCTGATTTAAACTCTTAACTATGCCCTTGTTCTCCTTGGTCTCTGTATAAGTTCCACAGGAGTTGGGGATTCCCCACTCTTCACAGTGGTATTCATAGTTTGATGTTATTGAGTGAACATTCTAGACATTGTAGGTGATGTCAAACCTCATTGGTCTTGATAAGTGCTGTCGAATTGGTTCCGACTCATAGAGACCCTTTGTAGGATTTGCGAGGAGTGGCTGGTGAGTTTGAACTGCCAACTTTGTGGTTCAAACCAATCTTGTGGTCTAGCATAGTATCCTGCTGTGGCACACCAGGACTGTACAGGACTCCTAGGAGCCTCCAAAATTGGCTGGTAAAGAATGGTAGTTGGAACCCTATATAAACCACCTTCCTGGGTAAAGTCTATGGTAGAGTGAGATCCTATGTGGAACACCTCAGCACAGAGAAGAAATGGTCGACTAGAATTCTCTAGGTAAGAATTGGAGGCAATACATGAAAAGTCAATTTGCCTCCACAATTCAGTGTAATTCTTTGTCTGACAGGAGCATTTTTGATGTCCCATTGAGGAAAATAGGCCATTTGGATGATTACATTGTCAAGGGAATGGAATCAAGTTTAAATGGGAATCTGAATGCTGTAATTACAGCACAATTGTCTATGTAACAGCATTATAAGCCTTCGACAAGGACATGATTCACACTGGGTCCCAGGAAACTTGTTTTCCATACCCTGATCTCTCTGGAGAAATGAATGGAAGTAACCTTAGAACATGAATTCACCATGAGGTCTTTCAGGTGGATTCTGGGATTTAAATCTGTTTTATCTTGATGGGAACATGCTGAAAGCCTCAGGGTGGTATTTTTTCATACCCAAAGAGTCACTTGAATCTTGGATATCAAGAAGACAATAATTTAGGACTAATCTAATGGTTGTAGTTCTGTGGCTTTGTAGATAAACATTGGACTGCTAACCACAAGGTCAGTGGCTCAAATCCACCAACCACTCCTTGGAAACCTTATACAAGGTTGCTATGAATCAAAACCAATTCAACAGGATTTAACAAGTGATAAAACGGATCCCTGGTGGCATGGTGGGTAAGTGTTCCACTGCTAACCCAAATGCCTGTGGTGAGAATCCATCAGCCACTCCACAGGAGAAAGATGTAACCATCTGTTTCTGTACAGATTTACAGCCTTGAAAACCCTTTGTAACAGTTCTACTATATCCTATACAGTTGCTCTGGTTCAGAATTGACGCAGTAGCCATGCCTTTCTTCAAGTGATGTACGGATTAATAGATGTTATCTTGTTGTTAGGTGCCATCAAATTGGTACCACCCCATAGTGACCCTATGCACAAAAGAATGAAAACACTGCCTGGTCCTGTGCCAACCTAACCATCCATCATTGCTACAATTGAGCCTATCCCTACTGCCACTGTGCCAAACCATCTCATTGAGGGCATCCTCTTTTTTACCCAACCCTTCACTTTACCAAACATAATATCCTTCTTCAGGGAATGGTCCCTCCTGACAGTAAGTCTAACGTATGAGAGACAAAGTCTGGCCATCCTCGCTTCCAGGGAGCATCCTGACAGTATTTCTTCCAACACAGATTGGTTTGTTTGTATGGCAGACTATGGTACTTTTAATAGTGTCCTCCAACACCACAATTCAAATGCATCGATTTTTCTAAGGTCTTTCTTACTCACTGTCCAACCTTCACATGGGTAAGAAAATACCGTGGCTTTGGTCAGGCCTCAAGCTGACATCTTTGATCTTCAGCACTTTAAAGAGGGCTTTTGCATTTCTTGACTGCTGCTTCCATGAGTGATGATGGCTAATCCAAGAAAAACGAAGTCTTTTGACAACTTCAATCTTCTCTCCATTTAAATGGATGCCATTTATTGATGCAGTAGTAAAGATTTTTGTTTTCTTTACATTGAGATGTAATCTATACCAAAGATTGTGGTCTTTGATCTTCATCAGTATTTTAAGACCTCTTTGCTTTCAGCAAAGGAGCTCTGGTAGCATAGTGGTTATGAATCAGGCTGCGAACCTTAAGGTCAGCGGTTCGAAACTACCAGCCACTCCGCAGGAGAAAGATGAGGCTTTCTACTCCCGTAAAGATTTACACCCTCGGAAACACTGTACAGGGTTGCTATGGGTCAGAACCGACTCGAAGGTACTTACTTTCAGCAAGCAATGTTGTATCATCTGCATATCACAGATTGTTAACAAGTCTTCTTCCAATTCTCTTGCCATGTTTTTCTTCCTATAACTCAGCTGCTCAGATTATTTGCTCAGCATACAGATTAAATAATATGGTGAAACAATACAACACTGGCAAACACCTTTCCTAAATTTAAAACATTTAGTGTTCTCTTGCTCTTGTTCTGCTTGAACAACTGCTTCTTGGTCTATATACAGGTTCCCCATGATCAAAACTAAATGTTCCAGAAAACTTGTTATCTGCAATGTTGTCCATAGCTTATCTTGATCCACACAATCTAAAGGCTTTGTATAGTCAACAAAGCATAGGTAAACATCTTTCTAATATTCTTTGCTTTTGGCCAAGATCTATCTGATGCCAGCAATGATTTCTCCCATTCCACATCCTCTTCTGAATCTGGCTTGAACCTCTGGAAGTTCTCTGTCAATGTATGTTTGTACCCATTTTTAAATTATATTTAGCAAAACTTGATTGCATGGGATATTAATGAGCTAGTCTGGTGATTTCTACATTCCATTGTGTCACCTCTCTTTGGAAGCGGCATAAACATGGACGCCTTCCAGTCAGTTGACCAGGTAGTTGTCTTCCAATTTTCTTGGCATAGGTGATTGTGCTGCAGTTTCTTGAAAGATTTCAATGTGTATTCCATCAATTCCTGGAGACTTGTTTTTTGTCAATAACTTTAATGCACCTTGGACTTCTTCCTTCAGGAGCAATGGCTCTTGATCAGATGCTACCTTTTCAAATGTTTGAACACCATCCATTTCTTTTTTGGTACAGTGACTCGGTGTCTTCCTTCCATTATTTTGCCCAGAGAATCCTTCAACATTGTAAGTCAAAACTTGATTTTTTTCTTTAGTTCCCTCATCTTGAGGAATGCTTAGTGTACTCTCTCTTTTTGGTTTTCTAATTCCAGGTCTTTGCACATTCGTTATAATACAAATCTTCATCTTCTTGAGCAACCTTTTGAATTTTTCTATTCAGGTCTTTTACCTCCTCATTTCTTGCATTTACTTTAGCATCTCGACACTGGAAAGAAAGTTTCAGAGTCCCTTCTAACATCCATTTTCTTCTTTTCCCTTTTTCATGTCTTTTTGATGACCTTTTGCTTTCTTCCTGTATGAAGTTCTTGATGTCACCCCACAATTTTTCTAGTCATCAGTCTTTAGTGTCCAAAGCATCAAACTTCTTCAAATTATCTCTAAATTCAGGTGGGATATACTCAATGTCATATTTTGGCTCTTGTGGATTTGTTTTAATCTTCTTCAGCTTCAGTATGAACTTGCATATGAGCAACTGAAGGACTGTTCCACAATCTGCCCTGGCCTTGTTTTGGCTCTTTCCACAGATGTAGTCAATTTGATTTCTGTGTATTCCATCTGGTGAGGTCCATGTGCATAGTCATCTTTTATGTTGTTTAAAATAGGTATTTTAATTAAAGAAGTCATTGTTGTTGGTGGTGTTGTCAAGTCAGTTCTGACCCACCGTGATCCTATATAGAGTTTCCAAGGAGCAACTGATGAGCTTGAACTGGTGAGTTTGACCTTGTGGTTCAAACTGACTTTGCAGTCCAGCACATTAACCTACAGCACCAATTCTATCATGTGGTCTCCAGCATTGTTTCTATCACCACGGCCATATTTTCCAAATGCTGATACTTCCTCTTTGTTGCCAACCTTTGCATTCCAATAGCCAGGAATGATCAATACATTTTGACTGCATGTTTGATCGATTTCAGACTGAACAAATTGCTAGAATTCTTTGGTCAGGACATATTCTCAGCCACAGGCACACACTTCATTCTAGTTGCTCTCTTAACCATATGGTTCCTTGACCTCTTCGCTGCTCAGTGAAGTGTTAAAAATTTCTTCAGTTCTTCCAATAAATGCCTAGAGGCACTCCATTCCACCAACAAGCCTCATACCTGGAGACTCTCAGCTCTCTTGTTCCATGAGCCTAGAAGTCCAGGGCACCATGTCCTGCTAGTCTCCTACTAGTTTCCTAGTACAGTTCCCTCTGCTGCTGCCATTTCTCTGCCACTTTTTTTACCATCTGTCACCATCTCCAGGGTAATGGCTCTCTGTCTCCTGATTCTAGTAAATACCCAGTGCCAGGACCCCATGTACAAATTGATGCTCTTTACTAACAGTTCTTTTGTGATAGTCCTGATGTCTCCCTTTCCATCTTTGGAATGACTCATTTTAAACTTATAGAGATAACAAAATTGGCCAACCTCTTCATACAGTTTCCATATACCATATTTGCCTAGACCTACCCCCCCATAAGTTCAAAGAATATAGCTGTCAGTTTGAATTACAAACCAATGTAAAGAAAAGTAAAATCTTTCAATGGGACCCATAAATAACATCATGATACATGGAGAAAAGATTGAATTTACCAAGGATTTCATTTCACTTGCATCTACAATCAGTGCTCATGGAAGCAGCCGACATGAAATAAAACTTCATATTGCATTGGGAAAATCTACTGCAAAAGACCTCTTTTAAAGGGTTAAAGAACAAAGATGTCATTTTGAGGACTAAGGTATGCTTGATCCAAGCCTTGGTGTTTTTGACTGTCTCATATACATGTAAAACTGAACAATAAATAAGGTAGACAGGAGAATAATTGGTGAATTTAAATTTTACAGAGATTATGGCAATTACCATGGACTGCCAAAAGAAAATTCTGTTTTGGAAGAAGTACAGGCAGAGTGTTCCTTGAAAATGACGATGTAGAGACTTCATCTCGGGTACTCTGCACAAGTTGTTCCGAAGTGACCAGTCCTTGGAGAAGGACATCATGCTTGACCAAACTGAGGATCACTGAAAGGGCGGATTGACACAGTGGCTGTAAGAATGGGTTCAAGCCTAACAATGGTGTGAATGGCACCGGGCCAGGTGCTGTTTTGTTCTCTTATACATTGGGTGTCTGTGAGTTAGAGCCCACTCAATGGCACCAAAGAACTCAGACAACAGTGTATTCACATTAATACAAATAAATTATTAACTAGCTAGTTAATCCCTTTGGTGGACCAAAAGCACTTCATGTGCATTACCCAACCCAGACACCTGATATGACACTGTAGCATAAGCACTGGACTGTAAGCCTTATCAAATTCACCAGCTATTTCTCAGAAACCCTACACAGGGTCACTATGAGACAGAACTGACCCAAAAGCACTAAACTACTAACTACTACTACTACTACTACTACTACCCAGTCATTTGGAGTCCTGGTGTAGCCCTCTAGAATAAACACAGGACCACAAGGTAAGTTGGAACTGGCAAGGTTGGTAGTTCAAACCCACAAGCCTCTTTTGAGAAGCCCTATACAGAACAGCTATGAGTCAGAACCAACTCAATGTCACAACCAGTTATTTGGTGGGAGTCACAAATGTTGTTGCTAGGTGCCATCGAGTCAATACCGACACATAGCGACCCCAAGCACAGCAGAATGAAACACTGCCTGGTCCTGGGCCAACTTCACTACTGTTGCCACTCTTGAGTCCATCGATGCTGCCACTTGGCCAATCCATCACGTTGGGAGCAATCCGCTTTTTCTGGTCCTCCACCTTACCAAACGTGCTAAGTTTGTGACTTCTCCAATGACTGATCCTTCCTGACAATATGTCTGAAGTATGAGAGATGAAGTTTGGCCATCCTGGCCTCCAAGGAGCACTCTGGATCTATTGGTTCTTTTGGCAACCCATGGCACTTTCAATATTCTCCGCCAGCACAATGACTTAAAAGCATCAGTTCTTCTATGGTCTTCCTTATTCACTGTCCAGCTTTTGCATGCATATGAGGTTACTGAAAATAACATGGCTTGGGTCAGGTGCACCTTAGTCTTTAAGCTGACATCTTTGGTCTTCAACACTTTTAAAAGGGCTTGTGCAGCAGATCTGCCTAATGCAATACATCCTTTGATTTCTTGACTGCTGCTTCCATGAGTGTTGATAGTTGATCCAAGAAGAATGAAGTCCTTGACAACTTCAATCTTTTCTCCATTGACAGAAATGTTGTTTACTGGTCCAGTGGTGAGGATTTTTGTTTTCTTTACATTGAGCTGTAATCTATACCAAAGGATGTGCTCTTGGATCTTCATCAGTAAATATTTTAAGTCTTCTTCACTTTCAGTAAGCAAGATTGTATCATCTGCATATAGCAGGTTGTTAATGAGTCTTCCTCAAACCCTGATGCCACGTTTTTCTTCATAGAACCCAGTTTCTCAGATTATTTGCTCAGCATACAGGTTGAATAAGTATGGTGAAAGAATACAACCTTGTCACGCACCTTTCTGAATTTTAAGCCATTCAGTGTTCCCATGTTCTGTTGGAACAACTGCCTCTTGGTCCAGGTACAGATTCTTCATGATCATAATCAAGTGTTCAGGAATACTCATACTTCGCAATGTTGTCCATAGCTTGTCATGATCCACACAATCAAAAGCCTTGGTATAGTCAATAAAGCACAAGTAAACATGTTGCTGATATTCTCAGCATTCAGCCAAGATCCAATGGACATCAGCATTGACATTCCTCATTCCACAGCCTCTTCTGAATCTGGCTTGAATATCTGGAAATTCTCTGTCAATGTATGCTTGCAGCCGTTCCTGTATTATCTTTAGTAAAACTTTACTCCCAAAGAGACTGTCCGATGATTTCCACATTCCGTTGCGTCACCTCTCTTTGGAATAGATACAGATATGGATCTCTTCCAATTAGTCAGCCAGATAGTTGTCTTCCAAATGTCTTGAAATAGATGAGTGAGTGCCTTCTGTGCCGCCTCACTTTCTTGAAAGATTTCAATTTTTAACCCATCAGTTTCTGGTGTCTTGTTCTTTGCCAATTCCATTGATGCACCTTGGACTTCCTCCTTCACTATCATTGGCTCTTGGTCATATGCTACCTCTTGAAGTGGTTGAACATCAACCATTTCCTTTTGGTACAGTGACTCTGTGTATTCCTTCCATCTTCTCTTGATGTTTTTCTTCTGCATCATTCAATAATTTGCCCAGAGAATCCTTCAATAATGAAAGTCAAGGCTTAAATTTTTTCTTCAGTTCCCCCAGCTTGAGAAATGCTGAGTGTGTTCTTCCATTTTGATTTTCTGATTCCAGATCTTTGCACCTTTTATTGTAATATTTGGCTTTATCTTCTAGAGCTGATCTTTGAAATTTTCTGTTCACCTCTTGTACCTCCTCATTTCTTCCATTTGCTTTAGCATCTCTATGCTAGAGAGCTAGTGTCAGTGCCTCTTCTGACATCCATTTTGACCTTTTCATTCTTTCTTGTCTTCTCAATGACTTCGCTTTCTTCATGTATGATGTTCTTAATGTCATTCCACAACTCTTCTGGTCTTTGTTCTTTAGTGTTTAACATATCAAATGTGTTCTTCAGATGATCTCTAAATTCAGGTAGGATATATTCAAGGTCATATTTTGGCTCTCATGGACTTGTTTTCTTAAGCTTCAGCTTGAATTTACATATGAGTAATTGATGGTCTGTTCCATAGCCTGCCCCTGGCCTTGTTGTGACTGATGATATGGATGGAGCTTTTCCATCATTGGTTTCCACAGATATAGTCAATTTGATTTCTATATATTCCATCTGGTGAGGTCCATGTATATAGTCATCTCTTACGCTGTCTAAAAAAGGTATTTGAAATGAATAACTAGAAAGGCCATCTTAAGCAATTCATTGCAGCAAACCTTGCTTGAGGAAGTATGTTTTGTCTGTTTTATCAGTTGAATTTGTCTTTGTTATCAGTATCAGTCTTTGTTATCAGTTGTATTAAAATCCATTCAGATGAAAATGTGAATTCCTTATGAGTGGTGGTGGTGGTTATGCGCCATGGACTGGAGTCTATTCCAATTCATAGCGACCCTGTATAAGGTTTCTGAGTCTGTAAATCTTTACTGAAGCAGAAAACCTCATCTTTCTTGTACGGAACAGCTGGTAGTTTCAAACTGCTAAACTGGAGGTTAACAGCTCAATTCGTAACTACCAAGAGATCCTTCCTTAAGAGTGGTATCTTACAAAAAGATAGCAACACAAAGGAGGAGCAAGATGCCATGTTATGGTGAAGGTGTTGTTCTTAAGTGCCATCAAATAGATTCTGACCCATAGCAACCCTGTATAAGGTTTCCAAGGAGCAGCTGGTGAGCATGAACCATCAATCTTGCAGTTCAAATGATATTGCAGTCTGATGCATTAGCCCACAGCACCACACCAGGACTCTTATCAGCAACAAAGGATTCCTAGCACCCAGCAAAAATGAGGAGAGAGACCCATGGAAAAAATCAACACAAACAGTACTCTGAGTTGGACTTCTAGCACCTGGAATTGTGAGAAAATAATTTTTAAACTGCTCATTTAGTGATACTTTGATATGACAGCCCCACAAAACTAAGACACCACGCTCTTCTTAGAAAATGATGTGGCCGACTTTGCTTTCCAAAGATGGTGCATCACCTTCAAAGGATATGCTTAGCACTCCTCCCTGCAAGGCGATGAGGCCTGTGTTTCTTTCTATTGGATCTTGGTAGGAGATTGGGATTATTCCTGCCAAAACTATCTAGTGACAATGATACATGCTTTCTCTATGGCTGGGGTCTTTGAGCTATACCTTCTGTCTTTCTCTTTCTCTCTCTTGGTTTTAAGGATGCTCGCTTTTTATGTGGACTGAATTGTGTCCCTCCAAAAATATGTATCAACTTGGCTGGGCCATGATTCAGAGTATTATGCAATTATCCTCCATGTTGATATCGGATGTAATTATATTTTATGCTATCAATCCTTAGCTCTAGAATGTTCATAAGGTGAGATTAGAGGCAGTTAGGCTAACAGGCAGGATATAATCTCTTTTGAGATATAAAAGAGATTAAACAGACAAGCAGAGAAGAGAGAGACCTCCTATCATCAAGAAAGAAGACCAGGAAGCTGAGAATGTCCTTTAGACTTAAGATCTCTGTGCTGGGAGCCTCCTACACGCAAGAGAAGTTTGATACCAAGAAACATAGTGGCTGTCAGGAAACACCTGGCTCACAGATGTTAAGAGGAGACAAGGAACTTTCCCTAAAATGAACAGAGTGAGAAAGCCTTCTCCAAGAGCTAATGCCCTGAACACAGACTTGTAGCCTCTTAAACTGTACAGAGTACGTTTCTGTTTATTAAAGCCATTCACTTATGGTATTTCTGTTCTAGCAGCACTAGATAACTTAGACACTCTTAGAAATCAGAAGTTCACACAAACTAACCTACACAGGGGGTAATACAAGAGGCTCACATGAAATAGAACTGAAGACTGAAGCCAGCATTGAGCTATTTGATTCCAGGGCTCAAACTTTCTGTCATGCCAGCGGGCGCAGCATAAGGCCCTACACGTACTGTAGATTTACAAGGTAAGTAATGTCTCTTTTTAAGTTACTAAGCTTCAGGGTAATTTTTTTTTTTACATTATGACAGGTAACTATTACAGATGAATAGGTAGCAAGAGCCTGATGTGATTCAGACACAGTACGGTAAATTAATTCCTTAATCACCAAGAGGTGACCCTAATTTTGTTTAAACGGTGCTTGGAGTTATCCATGATCTCTTCTCTCTGCTCCTACGGTCTGTCTCAGTAATTACAAATAAGTTTAGTGTTGCTATCTGGATTTAAGATTAAAGTTACCAAGAGAAGGCCTAAGAAACAACAAATATTCCATGGCTAGTCCATATTACAGATGGACATACCAATTTGCAGAAGAAAAGGAAACATACTGCCTCAGTATCAGTTCCATTCATGCACACAAAAGCTTTTAAGCTTTACAGAGAAGCAGTCTGACTGGATGACCATAACACTACATTTATGTTGAGAACAGGGCTCAAACTTTCACATTGACATTTCCTAGCTGAACAAGTTGCTTAATTTCTCTAGCCCTCAGTTTCTTTGAAGGTAAAATTGGGTTGAAAATAGTACTTCCTTAGCTTCATAAAAATATTAACAGATGGAAAAATGTTCAGGATAATTATATGAATGAAAATTACAAGAGTTTCTTTTTTAAAAAACAATTAAAAAAATAAAAAGATAACAGTTAAAAATTGCCTGCAAAATCTTAACATTGGTCAGAGATCTAGTTGCCACTAAAGAAAATTAATGACTTCGTTCATTAAACATACTTAGAGGCATTATATATACTTATTTTCCATATACTGATAACCATATTACTAATTTTTATTTGGGCAGCTATGATTTTAACTCCACCTGACTTCCCAGAGTTTGATCTGCTCATGCTAGGCTATTAGCCAAAACAGAAGCTACAGGAACCCAGAGCTGACAGTTATGGTATTATAATTTTGACATTTGAAAAACTAAGCCGGTTCAGATGTATTTTTCTTAGCATTTTGAACCCAATGAATTACTGATGGTTGCAAGAAAACCCAGCAAAGGAAATCTGAGATACGGAATCTTTGTCTAGGAAGAGAATAAAGGAGCACCAGTGGCAGACCCCTTTCATGCTCTTGTCTAAAGCCCACTGTGTCCATAGGATGTGGGTGGTAGGGCAGCACTCTAGCCTTGCCAGGCAGAATGAAAACCGTTTCCAATGATACTTTCTAACTTGTGTTAACATAGATAGAATTCCCCGACACTCTGGAAAGCTTTAAGTGTGCAGCCCAGCACTTAATCGTTGACTTGATTCAACTAATCGTGTCTCTGTGTAGGATTTCTGAGGAGCGAATGGAGGGTTGAACCACCAACCTTACAGTTAGCAGCCCAGTGCTTACCCTACAGCACTGCACCAGTACACCATGATACCATTGTTGCTAAGTGCCGTTAAGTCCATTCCAACTCATAGTGACCTTAGATAGGGCTTCAAGGGGCAAATCTTGTGGTTCAAAACAACCTTGAGGTTGATTGCTTATTCTACAGTGCCACACTGAGACTACTTTATGCCATTTGTTATTGTTAACTGCTGTCTAGTCATTTCCGACTCATAGCAACCCTGTATAGGGTTTCCAAGGAACAGGTGGTGAGCTTGAACTGCCAGCCTTGTGATTCAAACTGACCTTGCAGTCCAGTGCATTAACCTGCAGCACTACACCAGAACATTACCATTAGTGCTCCCTTTATTTAATATCATTGGATAATACGTGAGGGGGCAGGGCATGGTCCACTGGCCTTCTGATGTTCAAATTCACCAGCAGCTTCCTATGAGAAAGATGAGGCTTTCTGGGACTACAGAGATTTAGAACCTCTGAAACCCTATACAGGGTCACTAGTGGGCGAACTGAATCCAAAGCACACAACAAAATAACAAGCAGAAGACTATGAACCCAAATGCCGGTTGCTCGAGCCCACCAGAAGCTCCTCAGGAGAAAGATGAGAGTTTCTGCTCCTGCAAAGATTTATAGCCTCAGAACCACTTTATGGGGTTGCTGTGAGCCAGAACTCATGTGATATCACTTAACAACAAAACCAACAAGTGTAAAGGTAAGTCCTTGTAGCGCAAAGTTAAGTACATACATGGTATCTGAAAGGTCGATGCTTTGAATCCACCTGATACCCATAGGAAAAGGATATGATAGTCTTCTCCTGTAAAGATACAGCCTGGGAAGTCCTATGGGGCATTCTACACTGTCCTAAAGATTCGCTGTGAGTTGGGGTTGACTCTATGGCAATGGTTTAGACTGCAAAGTAGGCTTGAACTAGCAATTCAAGCTCATCAGCCATTCCTTGGAAACCCTATACAGGGTTGCTATGGGCTGGGACTCACTCAATGGCATGTAACAACAACAACAACAAAGTGAGGAAATAGCAACTTCTGTGAGACTAAAACATAAAAAAACATGCAACCACTGATTTGTCCACTATCTCTTGTCTGTTAATTCATGACTGTGATGGAAAGGGAGCCACCATATGAGAAAGTCGGCTGCCAATTTACTGGGAAAATAATACCTGGCAGGATCAATGCTGCCAGATGGAGGCTGATAGCAAGAAGATGGATCTTCCAGGGATCGGTGGAAGATGGAATCTGTAGAGGTTTCTCAGAAACTTGGAATTAAAGTCCCAATTATAAAGACCATGCAGGCTCAAGTCGTATACAGATGTGAAAATTTACCTCTATGAAAATGGCGTTATTCACAGTCCATTTGGTCTAATTTAAGTCGGAGGGAAGAAATGTTGAAAAGTTGAGTCACTTGGTCCTCAGTGGAGATAAAGAGAACTTCAGGATGCAGAGGCATGTACTGACAATATACACTCAACAACTCACCTGTGTGCCTTGCTAGCACACATCACGCTCTGAGAATCTGATGCCATCCTACATTCAAATGCATAAACAAACACCTCTATTCTCAGCACATGCTCCTTGAGTGTCTTCTAATAATCGGTACTTATTTTCAGAATCAAATACTCTCTGCTGGTCACATCAACTTGATACTCTGGATCTATTTCTCTTCAGAAATGGATGAACTTTCCCATTCATGACCTGAAAGAGCCAGTTTCTCCTGCACTGCACAGCTCCAGTTATTCTTCCCTTGTTGTGAAGTGTCTTCGAGCCTATTCTGACCCATAGCGACCCTGTGTAGGGTTTCCAAGGAGCAGCTGGTGAACTTGAACCACCAAGCTTGCAGTTCAAATGACTTTGAAGTCTGACACATTAACCTATAGTGTCACACCAGGACTCCCCTGGTTCATTCACATTTGGGACATGAGCAAGCATGAGGTATCAGTCTTTCATAGATGGAAAGTCCAACCTTCTATTGTGGCTAAGCTGTCAGTTACTTGAGGGTTCTATAGGGACAGGTCAGCCTTTCTCTGCCATCCCCTGAGAGCACTAGGAGATATCCCTTCAATTGTGGTAACCAAGAGAACTATGTCATGTTTGAATTTTCCCTTTGATGTTGGTGTGCTAAACAACAGGCAAGAATGGTATCTTAGTTTTATTTTGTCACTTACTGCTTTAAAACGACAGAAAAGAAACTAGAACAGTGGTTCTCAATAGGGTTATTTCCCCCCAGGGGAGTCTCTGACAACGTCTGTAGGCATTTTTAGTTGTCACAACTGAATGGTATTCTTGGCATCTAGTGGGTAGAACACGAGGATGCTGCTTCACCTCCAGCAGGAGAGACCCACAGTATAGATTTCTATAGCTCAAAATGCCACATTAATAGTGCTGAAATTAAGAAAACTTTAGTTAAGAGAAAATGGGTTTTTCTCCATCTCCACTGAATACTGTATTATATTTTGAAGAAACAGAAAATTCACATCTCTTATACACTTACCAAGTATGGCATGTGTTCTTAATCATTACACCTTCAAGATCATTTCTCTGCATCCACAGTTTGCAAATGGGGAAACTGATGGTCAGAATGTTGAAGAGCTTGCCAATGAATACACAAAATCAACTCAAACCTACGTCTATCTGATATACCAGATAGCCTCTGTGACTTAAGATTTGTAATTTATATTGAGCGGGAAACCTGAAACAGTTAACTGAAATACAATCCAAGGCATAGAGATATTAAAATTGGATCACAGTTTCCTTGAAAAACACTGGCGAATACAATGCAGGACTATTACCTTACAGAAAGTCTCCCCCTGAGAAACACAATAATGAAGGGTCATCCTGGCCCATTCCATAATGGAATATACTTCAACCACAGTCCTGCTCCCTCTGCACATATTGCACCATGCAATGATTCCTGTGGAGTTTTGAATTCTGCAAATGGAATAATCCTAGAGTTTTCACAGGAGAGGCCTGGGAGAGTTGGAGGAGAGTTTCAGTAACTGCCTGAAAAATCAGTCATTCTCACTGTAGTGGATAGAAACACAACCAATTAAGTTCCCTTTGGTGACAAAATGGGAGCCAAGCCACACTCTGGCACAGTAGCATCTACCCCAGGGCAGCGTCAACCAGTATACCTAGGGCTCACCAGTTTCTTTGGCCAAAGTTCCCACAGTTAGAATGCATCATAATCGCCTGGAAGCTTATTTAAAAGGAAGATAGTTGTGAGTCCTATGTGGTAGACTACAAGGTCTGTTTGAACCCCAAGGTTGGCAGTTCAAGCTTACCAATCACTCCTCAAAAACCCTATACAAGGTCACCATGAGTCCGAACCTATTCAAAAGCACTCACCAACAATGGATAATGCACTGGACCGTAAGGTCACTTTGAACCATAAGGTGGTCAGTTTAAACCCACCAGCCACTCCTGGGAATGCTTATACAGGGTCGCTGTGGGCTGGAACCCACCGAATAGCACTTAATAACAACAACATCTCAGCAAAGCTGATTCAGCAAGTGTAAGCCATCTTAACAAGGACTTCCCTTAGTTGTTGCAAAGGGTCTTTTTGGAACATTACCTTAAGTCAGCATCTGTTGGGAGTTACCTTTGAGTGAACCTCTAGCTCCAGCTTCTCGGATTTGTTCCCTCATTACATTTTTCTGTTAGAACAATTGTAATTTATGTATCCGACATACTCTGATTGTTTCTTACAAGAAAAGACACAAGACAGTACTAGACAAGATACTAGCACTGAAGTTCCAACTACACACCAGACCTTTTGCCAGAAGTTTCATTTAATTAATTTATATACTTTCATCACTGACACTTTATAGCGGAGGAAACACAGGCTTAGGGATTAAGCCATTCACTCAAGTCACACAGTGAGTACGTGTACTCTTGGGACTCAGGTCTCTGTGACATCAAAATCCTAGCATTTCAGTAAAATGGAATAGTTCCTCTGAAGAGTTCTCAGTCTAGTTGAACTTCAGACCTGCATGAAAATACCAATAATCATAAAAGCAAAGTGTATTAAAAGGAAGACCTGCATTGTGCTGGGTGTTCAGCAAAGCCAGAGAAGACCCAGTGAAGGGAGCAGGCTACCACAAGTCTCTGCAGTGTGCCTTGAGTGTGATCTTCATTCAGTAACAGAAAGGAATTCACAACAGGGGATTATCAGTGTGAATTTCATTATTGTAAGGAAGACACAGTTCAGGAAACAGGATTGAGTAAGTAATTTTAACTTGGAGGAATTGTTGTAAATATAAACACACTAACATCCACTGTGGGATGGAGGGTCATTGGTATTATTTTTAATCCTTACAGGGTGACTGTCCTGAGAACCCTCCCCACTTATAAAAACACCAGGAGGGAGGTGAGATGGTAGAATCTGATGTCACCGCTGACTACACAGTGCTGAAGTAAAACACCATTTTGCAACCTTAATGGGTAATCTTTTTTTCTGTGCGACAACCTTCTTAGACCGAATTCTCAAAAGCCTTCCTTGCAATACTCCCAGGAATTGAAAGTAATTCCCAACTCTCTGGACTCATTTATTTGTTCCAGGTACTGCCTGGCAGCCATCTGTAACTGTAAACAGTAGTTCCATTTAGGACAATTAAAATTGATTTTCTATTATGCTAAAAATACTTCATTAGTATTCCTGCCTTCACCACATTGATGAATGTTTTAAACATGGTGAACATGTCTGATATCTATGGAAGGGAAAGGACATCTTCAGAGTTACGCCTGACCGTTGTCCTAAACCTGCCCTCCTGGCCCTGTCCTCTTCATGCTTCCCAAGAAGGCCTGGATTGCTTTCTCCCATTCAATGTAGCAGCAGCTAGATCCCTTTCCAAGTGTGTGTCCAAGTTTGTTTTCCTCAGCTTCTACTGAGGTCTTTACAGATTATTACCTTAAATATTAATATCCTCCCCCCAATTCTCTTACCATCCATCCCTTAAATTCACCAACATTTTCATCAGTTTCAAATGCTAAACAAAAGAAAGATAAACAAAAAGATAAGTCAAATCTGCTGGACAAAGCCTCTTGAAAGTGTTCAAGGACAACAATATCACTTTGAGAACTAAGGCGTGCCTGACCCAAGCCATGGCATTTTCAATAGTCTCAAATGAATGTGTAAGTTGGGCAAGGAATAAGGAAGACCACAGAATTGATGCATTTGAGTTATAATGTTGGAGGACAATACTGAAAGTGCCATGGACTGCCAGAAGAACAAACAAATCTGTATTGGAAGAACTATAGTCAGTATATTCCATAGAAGCCAGGATGGCCACACTTCATCTCTCATACTTTGGACACATTATCAAGAGGGACCAGTGTCCAGCTTGGTATAGTGGATGGTCAATGAAAATGACGGAGCCCCCCACCCCCCACCCCATGAGATGGATTGGACACAGTGACATCAGCAATGGATGCAAGAGTAACAGTGATTGTGAGGATGGCCAAAGACCATGCAGTATTTTGTTCTGTTGTATATAGGGTCACTGTAAGTTGGAACCATCTCAACGATACCTCACAACATCCCTCAAAAAAGATTCTTAGAATGTGTCTTCTTACTAAGCAATAAGGAAATCAAAAGATGATTCAACACATGTTTACTTTAAGGCTGTGGTGGTGGTAGTGGTCATGTGCCATGGTGTTGGTACCAACTTATAGTGACTCTGTTTAGGGTTTCTGAGGTTGTCAATCTTTGTGGGAACAAAAAGCCTCATCTTTTTTTCCATGAAAAGGCTGGTAGGTTTGAACTGTCAACCTGGTGACCAGTAGTCCAGTGCTTATCCTACTGACCCACTACTCTCCCAAGGCCATGGTAAAATTCCAAATATGTTTTCATTGTTACACACACATACACACACACAGGAAGAGAGAGAGACAGTCTCATTCTCTGTGTTCAGTATACATGGGGCCTTCTGGTGCGGTGGTACTCTGTCTAAATACGCTAGACTGCAAAGTTGGTTTGAAACCCAAGATCGGCAGTTCAAGCTCACCAACTACTCATCAGAAACCCTATGCAGTATGACCATGGGTTGGAACCAACTTAATGGCACTTCACAACAATAACAACAATATACCTGGATCTTTGGGGTGATGACATTTCTTACACAAACATTTTAATCCTTACAATGAAAGCTGATTTAATGACCTCTTATTTCTCCATCACATTTCATGTTTTTTAGTGATTTTCCCTTTTTTCAAACTTAGAAATTATCTGCATTTCATTATTCTGATGAACATGAATTTCCCACATAATCAAAACTAAAGCAGGCTTTGCACTGAAAATTGCTGCCCAACTATTCTTTTGTGATTCAATGGGACTGGAGTGGCGCTGCAGGAGAATCCAGAAGGGCATCATTTAAAGCCACCAGCCACTCCTCAGAAACCCTATACAGACTCGAAAGCATTTAACAACATGACAACCAAGAACTCCAAGGGTTATCGAGGCTGACCTTACACTGTAGATATGTCAAGAAGTTCCTTTCTCCTCAACCCCACGGTACTTTCAACTTTTTTTTGTTGTTGTTGAAAGTTGTCACTGAATCAGGCTGTTAGGATTCACAAAGTCTTTATGAAATGATTCTCACAAGTAGATTGCCAGAGCTTTCTTCCTAGTCCTTCTTCAATGGGAAGCTCTGCTGAAACCTGTTCAGCATCATAGCAACACAAAAGCTCTCACTCATACACAGAAGGTGATTATATATGACGTATATTGGGTGGAACTCCAACGTAAATGTTTTGCAAGGGCATCTATGTTTCTTTACCTTTTGAGCCAGGCAGTAGTATTTGTGTAGTCCCTACATGATGCAAACAGTTAAGCACTAAACTATGAGGTGAAAGTTTGTTGGTTTGAACCCACCCAGAGGCACCTTGGAAGACAAATTTGGTGATCTGCTTCTGAAAGGTCACATTCTTGAGAGCCCTCTGAAGCACTTGTAGTTTGTACACTCATGAGATTGTCATGAATAAGAATCATGCCAAAGACAACTAACAACAACAATGTCTCGCAATAGTCTCGTTTAAGAATCCCCAGTTTAGCTTCATCAAAGGGTGACTGACAACAGTTCAGAAACGAAACAGAGAAAAACCAAAGTCGATCTAGAAATAAATGACAAAAACACCCTGTGCTTGGCCACTTTGGCGTGAGATGGCTTGTCCCTGGTTCTGATCATCTTGGACAAAGTGCAGCTGAAGAGATGAAAGTTGACAGTTCTGATGAATGAGAACACACCATGTAATGAGGAGTCCACTCAATCATAAAGACAAGGGGTCACAGCGTCGGGTGTCTACCCACTCCTGCTCAGCAGTCTCTGTATGTGACCAGGTAACAAACAGCTTTCTGCTTACTTTTGGAAGAAAAAGGGAATAAGCTCAGCTACAATGTTATCTTGGCAGCACACTGAAGAACTGCAATGGAAAGCTGTTTTGTTTTGTTTCCACATCTCTAGATGATGAAAACATTAATCAAGTTTGCCCCACTCTCATTCCTACAACCAAAGGGTGGGTGCACAACCCAAGGCACCCTAGTTGGGCTCTCTTTTCATGGTAGTCAAAAATGGAGGTAACTCATCCAGGATGGGGAGATCTCAACCCTACTAATTTTAATAGTGGCAGCTTGAATAACCTCACCTTTTCAGCTACTTAAATTCCCCATGTCTTGTGACGTTATTGCCCAGCTTGAATTCCGTGAACCAACTCAGGGATTGTCAGTTTATTTATTTATTTTTTTTTTCTGTAAAGTACATGATAGTAAATAATTTAGTATCAGTTGCAACTCAACTTGAAAGCCTTTGTATAACAAATGAGTGGGCATGATCATGCTCCAATAACACTTAATTATGAATACTGCTATGGAGAGTTCATGTAATTTTTACATGTCATCAAATATTAGTCTTCTTTTGATTCTTCCAGCTATCTAAAAATGTAAAAGCTACTCTTATATTATTGTTGTTGTTGTTAAGTGCTCTTGAGTTGATTCTAACCCTGTACAGGGGTTCCGTAAATACAGCTGGTGGGTTTGAACTGCCGACCTTGTGATTCCCAGTCTAGCACTTAGACTACAACACCACGTCAGGAGTCCATTCTTATATTATAGAAGATACAACTACAAGCACAGGGCAGATTGACATGCAGACCATTGATTGTCGAGCTTGAATTTGCTCATCACTTTCTAATAACTTCCTTTAATGTGTGGGAATTGGTTCCTGTTGTTTGCAACCCGAGGAGCCTAACTCAGCCAAATTAAGAAATAACAAAGTGAGTATCCAAGTTGTGCATTGAAAGAATTTTTTAAAAAAGACATTGGCTACAAGGTCCTCCAATGAACACTCCTCAATTTCTGTATTTTTCATTCATTTACATATCCATTCATTGATGAACTCTTTGTGAAGCACCTTTTGTACTACAGGGACTTAGAGACCCTTGGAATACAGCTGTAATTTAGGCCAACACAGTCCTGCCTTCCCAAGTGAGGGAACCTAGTAGATTACAGGCATAGACAAGCCAGTTAAGACACAGAGGGGGCATTGGAAGAATTACTTGTCATTGCACAGGAAGGTCACTGAGCAGCTTGGATGTTCAAGACACATATTCCAAACAAGAAAGAAGACATATAAATCTCAGGATCACAATAGCAGAGTGTGTATAAGAAGGGGTCAAGAAGGGTGAGATCCTTGATGAGTTGATATTTCTAGGAGGAGAAAATGGTGACAGCAACCAAGAGGAGATTTTAAACTGTTAGCGCATAGAAAGAAATTCCTAGATGGTACAAACAAATGGTTAATGTACTCAACTGCTAGCCAAAAGACTGGTGGTCTGAGTACACATGGAGTCAGCTCAGAAGCAACAAAATGGTGATTTACTCCCCACCAAATAAAATCAGCACTGGAAATATGTGGAATACAGTTCCACTCTACACATAATGGGTTACCATGAGTTAGACTGGAGATGGCAACACTTGGTTTTATACTGGTAACTTAGAAAGAAGGAAGTCATCAAAATCTCCAAAATGCAATGCAAGTAAGCACTTAACCAAAAACATTTTTGGTAGTCAAAAAAACAAAAACAAAACAAAACAAAAAAAACAGGAAGAAACAATAAATATTACAGATGACATTGGCTTACTGTCACAGTTTGCCGGGTTTGGATGGAATGACATACAAAAAAGGGATCAAGAAGTTCATCGTTTGTTTTGTATGTTTTGTTTCCCCAAGATGAAATGAACTTAAGTAGAATCAAGGTTCTTGTGCTTCAAGTCCTCATTGGTGAACCCATACCTTTCCTCTCCCATAATCTTGTTTTCCTCATGATACTTAAGCTTGAAATGTTTTTCTAAATATCAAAGTACATTTCTTCAGCTGTAAGGTAAGCCTGGCCCACTTTCCATGTACTCAGAGGAAATGGACTGAGAGCTATCAGCCAAACAGCCTTTCTTAAATGGTACTAAAGAAAGATTGCTGTTTGGCTGGTGGCCATTTGCTGGGCTTAATTAACTTGCTGAATGTACATCTTCTCAGAGGGATTACACAAGCTTGACTTATCAGAGTACAAGTTGGATCTTACTGTATGGAACAGAGACATCCACAGTACTGACTCCTCCAGCCCTGGCCTGCCAAGACAGATGAGTTTCCCAGGTGTCACACTACCAAGTGGAAACGGTGCTGGGCACAAAGCAGGAGCTCAGGAAATGCATGGGTGATACATGAAAACATGCCAAGCTGACTGCAGCATGCCATTAGTGACACTTTTCCAAGGTCTTTCTTTCCCTTGGAGGAAATGCCATGCAAACACCACTTTTCCAAAAACAACTTTTTAATCAAATAACCTGTTAAAAACAACCAAACTGCTCAACTACAAATGGCTAAGACTACCTCTAGAAATACATTTGAACCTCATTCATTACCAAAGGTATATAGTTCTAAATACTTACTGTATCAATTCACCAGTTCCCCCCTTTATAATTACACATACATATGTGTGCATAATTATGCACTAACAAAGCTTGGTGCATAAACACTAAGCAAACACAAATTATCTGTGCTTCTTTTTCAAGCACAGGGATAAAAACTATGTAAAGTACCGTTTAAAGAAATATAACTTCAAGACACAGGTAAGCGTGCTTGGGGACTTTGTTAAAATAAAGATTCTGATTCCGTATATCTGAGGTGACAACACGAGTTCTCAGGAAGGGGTCAAAGTGGAATGAACCGGTTCAAAGCTCTGGTGTGAACCATTAACCTTTTGGCTAGCAGATGAGTATTTAACCACTGTGGTACCAAACTCTACATGATGCAATACAATTTTAAGGGATAAATAAAATATATTGAAGTCTTAAAATGAGCAGTATTTTGAAGAACCGAAACAACTAGAATATTCTAGTGCTTTCTTGGTTGTAATAAGTGATCAATAAATAATCCATTCAGGTTTGCTTGCTCTGCCCTGAATATCCAATGTTAGAAGAACTATACCAATCTTAAAATGGATTGCATCAAGAAAAGACTTATTACAGTTTTCATCTGCTGGGTGGCTAATTGACTTCATATAGCTTGCACACCTTATCAGAGCTGTGTTAGTTTCTGTAGTCTGACAAATCATTGGAGAATACCAAGTGTTCCCCAGAAGCAGCTTTTCTTATAAGACAAATACAAAATGTTGTAGCTGCTTTCTCTTAGGACTTGGAGTTTGATTTCCATCTGCTCATAGTTTCTCTATGTGGAAATAAAAATTCTCTAAGTGTTTGATGACAAAAGATACAGTTCGCATCGGAACACTGATAAAACTCCTGCTTCTATTTCCTGCAGAGTAGACTGTGCGTCCTGTCTGCTACCATGCCTTGTTCTCCAGCCTCACAGGAGAATATTCCATTTCACTCCCCATCGCTTAAATTAACCAGAGTGGATTTCTGCTGCTTGCAATAAAATATCCCTCTCTGACAAATCATTTATCCAACTAATGTTTTTTAAATGCCCACAATCTGTCAGGCACTTGTGATTCAATGATAGGAAAACACTAGGTCTCTGCTTATATGAGCTCAAGTCCTAGACAAGATGATTATAAAAAGATGATGTTTCTAGCCAGTTAAAAAGAGGGGGTAAGGGAGGGGTTCACTGTCTCTTTAGATGTAATGATCAAAGGATGGTTTTCTGAAGTAACTTAGAGCTCCTAGCTAAGTAACTATAAGGAAATAGACATTTGAAGAGCTCGTTCAGGCAAATTCCAGAAAGAAGGAAAAGCAAACGCAAAGACGCAAGTAAAAAATAACTGGACAGTGTCAAGGACGGTAAATGAGCTATCTGATCTATGAAGTGAGCCTTGGGCTGCGGAGTCTCTGGGTGGTATAAACAGTAACTTGCTTGGCTGTTAACTCAATAAGCTGCAGCCCAATCAGAGGTATCTCAGAAGAAAAGCTCGAAACACTACTTCTGAGAAAACAATAGTCAATGAAAAGCAGTGTGAAACACAGTCGTACTCTGATACATACGTGGGGTTGTCATAAGCCAGAATTGACTTAACAGCAACTGATGAATACTGGTTCGGGGCACTCCTTATCTGCCCAACCCAACCTGTGGCTGGGAAATTCTTAAGACACAACTCCATTCCAAGTTGCTGGTTTTTTTTTTTTTTTTTTCTTTTCTCTCTCTAAAATGTCCTTTCCTCACACTTTTTATTTATTCTCAACTTGCTTTATACATGCAAGGCTTGTCTCCCAATGCAATTATAAATGTTTTCAAGTTAGGAATGTGTGAGACATTTTGTTTATATTCCCACACATTATGAACTTGTTTGCTGTTGTTGTTAACTGCCATTGAATCAGTTCAGACTCATAGCCACCCTATATAGGGTTTCTGAGGATTGGCTGGTGGGTTTGAACCTCTGACCACTCAAATCATTAACCTACATTGCTGTACCAGGAATCCATGTACATAGTTGTTGTTGTTGCTGTTAAGTGCCACCGAGTCAGTTCTGACCCATAGCGACCCTATATAGGGTTTCCAAGGAGCAGCTGGTAAGACTGAACTGCCGACCTTGCAGTTCAAACGGCTTTGCAGTCTGGTGCATTAACCCACAATGCCACACCAGGACTCCATAGTAGGTGTCCCATAAAAACGCATCAATTGATATTCCAAATGCCCAATGAGCACAGACGGCTAGCCTGATAGCAGGTATGACAATAATGCTGTAAGGACTGTAGCATTTCTCTCTATGCCTTATCCCTGCATTCATTAATTAAAGCAATTAGGATAGAGATTCTTTATATATCCATTCTTGTCTGGAAAAGCTGATAGTTCAATTGGATTCTTCAGCTAAGTCCCTAAAGTTACAAGCTCTTGTAATTAGTAATTGACTTCAGCGGATTTAGCAAATAATGACAAACATGCCAACATTTCCAATCCCTACGAACACACAAAAATAATCATCTTTAATACACCGTATTAGCAGCATATACAGAGGATGTATGTAGTAGTACCGAGATGGGGATCCACTCTGTAGTGGATTATTAAAATATAATGTTTTCAACACAAATAAAGAAGAAGACGAAGAAAGGAAAAGGACTCATCATTACAGCTGTACAATATGGGGGGTAAGTGATTTCCTTGGTATATTTCTGGAAGTAAATGGTTGTTGTTAAGTGTCGTTGTGCCTGTTCTGACCCATAGCGACTCTGTATAGGATTTCTGAGAAGCAGCTGGTGAGTTGCAACTGCCAACCTTGCCGTTCAAACGACTTTGCAGTTTAGTGCATTATCCCACGGTGCCACACCAAAACTCCAGGATCAGATAAAATATTTTGGAAGTAAATAGACCTAAAATATATTGAACTCAATGTCAAGTATATCTTGGGATTTTGTTTTTTTTCCCTTTTCTTTTCTTTTGTATCTTAGAAAGAACTTGGTCTTCTTATTTGTTCCCAAGGACCAAGGAAGCTGGAGAGTGGAGTGATGAAAGAGAAAAACAAGGGAAATCAACTTTGTGGGTCTTTTCTGAGACTGCTATTGTCGTTAAATGTTGTTAGATGTTAGTGAGTCAGTTCTAGCTCATAACGAGCCTGTATAAGGGTTTTTGAGGCAACCAATAGATCTGTTTTGGAAGAAGTGCAGCCAGAGTGCTCCTTGGAGGCCAGGATGGCTAAGCTTCGTCTCTCCTACTTTGGACATGTAGTCCGGAGGAAACAATCGTTGGAGAAGGATGTCATGCTGGGTAGGGTGGAGGGTCAGAGAAAAAGAGGAAGACCTCCAACGAGATGGATCGGCCAGGTGGCATCATTGATGGACTCGGGGGTGGCAGCGGTGGTGAGGTTGGCCCAGGATCGAACATTGTTTCGTTCTGCTGTGCATGGAGTCGCTATGAGTCGGTTCCGACTCGATGGCACCTGACAACAATCTTTAGGGAACAGGAAAGCCTCATCTTTCTCCTGGAGAGTGGCTACCAGGTTTGAACTACCAAATTGGTGGTTTGCAGTCACATATTTTTCATTTATTAATGAATTTGAAAATTATTTTGGATATTTAATTTTGTCAAAAGTAATGATATGAGAAATCTAGCTGTCCCTAAACTGAGGCATCCGTGGGTCTTTGATAGAATTCCTTGACTTGCATACAGGAGAGTCTGGTTTCATTCGCTGGTCTGTCAGTGTGTTTTGACACTGAACAGGTTTCAGTAGAGCTTCCAGACTCTGACACAGGAGGAAAGAAAACCAGCTACTGACAAAGCCCTGGATCACATGATCACGTGACTGATTATGAGGACAGTACAGGACTCAGCAACATTTCATTCCACTGTGAAGACTTTATGGTAACTAATAACCATAATGATGATTTCTTCCAATAACACTAAGCTACAGGCCTTCCCCCATCTTGCTTTCCAGATACTTCCTGTGTGTTGCTATTTTCTGTAAGTGCCATCGAGTTCCATTCCGAATCACAGTGACCCCTTTATAGGATATTCAAGGAAGCACCTGGTGGGTTTGAACTGCCAACCCCATAGTTTGCAGTCCAGTGTTGACCCTACAGATCCACAAAGACACAGCATTATCATAGGGACAGTTAGAGCCCATGGAACACATTTACTCATTCAATCTAAATCCATTATATGGGAAAAGCAGCAGGAATTTTAAATGAGACCTGTACATCACCAGTTTGCAGTAGCCTTGGATACAAATTGTCTAGTCACTTGAACTATAAGAGCACCTTCATCTATAAAATGGAATTGAAATGGGACTTTGTTGTTGTTAGTTGCCTTGCCGTCACTCTCCAATCATGGTGACCCCATGGGTGACAGAGAAGAACCACTACAGTAGTGTTTTCTTGGCTCTAATCTTAATAGAGAGCAGTGCAGTGACTGCAAACCACAAGGTCCATGGTTCAAGCCCACCAGCTGTTCAAGGTAGCAAGATGTGGCTTTCTGCTCCCATAAACATATAGCCTCAGAACCCCTATAAAGTTATCATTGTGAGTATAATCCTACTAGACAACTCTTTACAAAAACAGCAGCATTAAGGGAAGCAGTTCACCAGGCCTTTTTGTTTTTGTTTTTTAATGTTTTATTGTGAATTATGTGATAGTATACATGGGAGAACATCCTATTGTATATCATTTCATTTCCATGGTTACAATCCCCTCCATGCATCATCAACCAACCAAAGGGTATATCCTACAAGCCTACCCACCAGTCGTCAGCACACAGCCCCTCTCCTTCTCTGTGTCTAAAGTCTCCAGCTGCTCTATCTCTCCAAGTCATCATCTCTGCCTCCATCTCAGGCATCACTGCTTCTCTGGGTAGGGTCCTGCTCTCTGTTCTTCTCCCTTGATGGTTCCGGGGACTTCCACTCCTAGACTGCAAAGTTAATCACTCCCCTCCTTGCTATAAAACATCTACCTTTACATTCCCAACCCTCACAATCAGTCCTGATAACAATTACTCACTATTATATCACAAGAGACCTATCGGCATTTCCTTTCATCAGCCACACCCAGACAGATTGGATACTACTGGGTGGAGACTCTACCTTCCTCCATGCTGTCTGCATCTAGGTTTCCTCTTAAAAGCAGGCCTTACTGTTTTGCTAGGACCTGTCACCCTTTAAGTTAAGACCTCCTTTATCACAGTTCAAGGTTGTCAATAGATGTTAATGTGTGTTAATGTTGTTTGGGGAGACTGAGTTGATGTCTATTCAAAATGACCCTATGTGAGAAGAATGTAACTGTCCCACAGATTTTGACATTCTGTTGGGTCATCTCTCTTTAGAATGGGCACAAATATGTATGTCTACCAATCCGTAGGCCAGGTAGATTGTCTTTCAAATTTCTTGACACAGATGATTGAGTGCCTCCAGCGCTACATCAGTTGGTTGAACCATTTCTATTTGCATTCAATCAATTTCCAGTGCCTTGTTCTTTGCCAATGGCTTCAGTGCACCGTGAACTTCTTCCCTCAATATTACAAGTCAAAGCTTGAATTTTTTTCTTCGGTTCCCTCAGCTTGAGAAATGGTGAGCTTTTTTTTCCCTTTTGGTTTGCTAACTCTAGGTATTTGCACATTTTATTATAATACTTGACTTTTATCTTCTTGATCTGCCCTTTGGAATTTCCTGTTCAACTGTTTTATTTCCTCATCTGTTCCATTGCTTTAGCATGTCTATGCTGGAAAGCAAGTTTCAGTCTTTTCTGACATCTATTTTGGTCTTTCCTTTTTTGTCTTCTGAATGTATTCCATCTGGTGAGGTACATGTGTATAATCTTTTATGGTGTTTAAAAAAAGCATTTACAATCAAGAAGTCATTGGTCTTGTAATACTTGATCATATCATCTCCAGCATCATTTCTATCACCAAAACTATATTCTCCAAATAATGATCCTTCCTCTTGGTTTCCAACCTTTGCATTCCAATCATGAATAATTATCAATACATCTTGATTGCATGTTTGATCGATTTCAGACTGAAGAAGTCAGCAGAATTCTTCAATTTCATCATCACTGGCTTTAGTGGATGGTGTGCAAATCTGAATAATAGCTGTGTTAACTGGCCTTCTTGTTTTGCTGTTGTTAAGAGCCGTAAAGATGGTTCCAACCTATAATGACCTATATAGGGTTTCCAAGGAGCAGCTGGCGAGCTTGAACCACTGACCTTGCAGTTCAAATGACTGTGCAGTCTGGTATATTACCCACAGCACCACACCAGGAACTCCATGATCTTCCATGCAGGTGTATGACTATTATCCTATCACAGACAGCATTATATTTCAAGATATGTCTTACAATATTCTTTTTGAAGATGAATGTGATGCCATTCCCCTTCAACTTGTCAAAACGGCCCACATCCATGCATTTCATCTCACTATATGCCTAGGAATATTGGTGTTTATGGGTTCCAGGTAATTTTTGTCAACTTTCAATTTTTCTATATTCTTACTTAGTACATTTCTTATTCCAATTCCTAATGGATATATGCAGCTGTTTCACCTCATTCTGAGTTGTGTCCCATCAGCAAATGAAGGTTAGAAAGGTTTTACTTCAACTCTAATTTGGTCAACTATACTTTGAGGAGGCAGCAGCTCTTCCCCAGTTGTATTTTGAGTGCCTTCCAACCAAGATGAGGGGCTCATCTTCTGACACTATATCTGACAATATTCTGGTGCTATTTATCATGTTTCAATATTAAATATTCTGATACCATTTGACAGTGTTCTGCTGTTATACATAATAAGGTTTTCAATGGCTAAATATTCGGAAGCAGTCGGCCTCTCCTTCTTCCGAGTCTGCCTTAGTCTGGACGCTCAGCTGAAACCTCTCCACCATTGGTGCACCTCACTTGTAATTAACATACCAGTGGCATAGTTTCCAGCATCACAGCAACATGCAAGCTACTGCAACACGATAAAGTGACAGATGAGCAGTGACAAGGACATATAACAACAATAATTGATTTTCATTTCTTTCACATCTGTAAGGTGCTCAACTTTCCTTAAAATGCCTCACTTTAAACTTAGGATATTGAGGCTCAGAGATAGGAAGTGACGTTATGGTCTTGTCTAATTATGTTGGATAGAGTTTCTGTTGTTGTGAATTGTTGTCAAGTCTGTTACAACTCAGAGAAAACCTATCTAGGTTTTCCAAGGACCAGCTGGTGGGTTTGAACTGCCAACTTTGTAGTTCCCAATCCTGTCCTGATCCTATAGCACCATACCAGGTGTCCTTGTGTGTTGGTTATAGAGAAGACCATAAATAAATGATCTCTTCTCTCTGAATCTCAGTTTCCTAGGTGGATCATTTCAAAGTTCAATTCCTTACACATGTAAAAGAAAACAAAAACAATTAGTAAACAAACAAGCAAACAAAAACAAACCATGAATCAAAGATGAACAATCTGGATAAATGAGAATTCTCATGTTTTGTTGTATCTGTATTCTTGGGTAGACCAAACAGTTAAGGTCTCAGCTACTAATCTAAAGGTTAGTGGTTTGAATCAGCCCACATTGGAGTCTTGATGCGGTGCTGTAGGATAAGCACTAGACTGTTTACCACAAGATCAGTGGTTCAAACCCAGCCAGCCTCACTATGAGAAGGAATTAACTTAATGGTACTTAACAACAACATATCAAATTAATGTTGAAAGTCAACTAGAAGAAGGAATCCAATTATAAATGTCAAGTTGTTTTACGAGTAACCTAGTTGTCACGAGTCAGGCTGCTAACTTCAAGGTCACCAGTTCAAAACTACCAGCTGTTCCGTGGAAGAAAGTTGAGGCTTTCTGCTCCCGTAAAGATTTATAGCTTCAGAAACACTATATACAAGGTTGCTATGAGTCAGAACTGACTGTTTGGCACACAACCACTACCACTACCATCTTCAAATGGGATATACACACGTGAAAATGACCAAGATGGTAAGGAAAGCTGACTAAATTAATAGTTATTGCTATTAAATGATCTATTGGCCACTTACTAGAGATCTGCAAGGAGCTAAGGGCATTTTATACATTTTCACTTTTATCCCTCTCTGACACAGTGTAAGGGAAATAACATGCTTAAGATTTTATCAGAAGGATAATGCAGCTTAGTCATGTGATAAAGCTGTTCAAGGTCAAATGGAGCTGTTACAAGGGTCAAACATATCCAGTCCCGTGTGACTCTGAGGTGCTATATAGCATCACATTACACTGTGTTAGCCATCAAATGTGGCCGTAATTTCTGCTGTGGGAAAGGAAGCTCAATGGGAAGTCTTATACGAGACTGCTTCTAGCTCTGGAAGCGTAGTGGTTACGAATCGGAGTGTGAAACGCAAGGTCAGCAGTTCAAAATTACCAGCTGTTCCATGGGAGAAAGATGAGGCTTTCTGTTCCCGTTAAGATTTACAGTCTTGGAAACCCTGTACAGGGTCCCTAAGAGTCGGAGCCGACTCCATAGCACATAACAACAACAACTGTCTTATGATTCTATGACATTGAAACCCAGATTTCCTCATAGCCAGCTTCAAATTCTTTCTGATGGTTTACCCACTTTGCATTGTACAGTGCCTGGCACGTATTTTATTTTCATTAAATATTTGTTCACTGAGCAAACACAAGTATAGTAAAAATAGGTCATTTATAAATGATCATTTCCCTATGAAGAAAATGATTGTAAACAAGGTATAGGAGTTGTGGTAAATCATTTTGGTGCAGTGAGTTATTTGATGTGTCTTCCAGCCACAGACTGTGTAATCTCCCAGCAAATGACTTTTCCTGATAGATCAGGGAAGAAAAGATGAGGAAAGATGCGGATGGAATATATGATTCAATTGTGAGTGACTGTTAACAGGATTAATAGTGACAATTTGGAACTCTAGCATGAAGTCCTGGTGTGGCACTGTAGGATAAAGCACTGGACCTGCAAGATCAGTTTGATCAGTCACTCCTTGGAAACCCTATACATTGTCACTATGAGTCAAAACAGAATCAACAGCACTTAACAGCAACCAGAATATAAAGTGAGCTATCTCAGAAAAAGCAGGAGGAGGAATCTCACTATCATCAAGAAGACGAGCCAGGAATAGAATGAGTCTGTGGGACCCTGGGATTCTTGCGCATTGAACCTCCTTGACCCAGGGCCAGAAAGCTGCTACCAGAGGAGTGGCAAAGAAGCAGCAGCAGCAGAACTAAGAGTCAGAGCACCAGAGAGAACCAAACTGGGGGCATCCCAGCCTATGGAGCAAATGAAGCTCAGTGCCTTTGGGCAAGAGGCTTACATATAGAATGGGGTTATCTCCAAGCACTTAATTGGGGGAGCTACCATGGAGCCTGAGCCAAGTGCCTTCAGGCTGAGGTTTATGGCAGAGTTGTGTGTTCTGTGGCATTTATCAGCAATCCTAATAAAGTTTTATAACCTTGCCAGAGCAAAGGAGAGGCCAGGCCATGGGACTGAGGGCCAGAGAAAGCCTTGCCTGTGGGTACAATGGAGGAGAAGCTGTCTTGACTGGAAGAACTGTCCCTGAGCATTTTCTGATCCTGCAGTCCCTAAAAACTCCTGTAACTGTGAGTATGGTGTCTGGGTTCTGTGTGGTTACTGCACTGAATTATTGAGCACAGCAGAGTACAGTGTTGTGGGAGGATGGTGAGTGTTATTTTTACAGGGCAGGTATTGTGTTTGAATCCTAAATGGGTTATCTACAAGGTATGCGACTATAAGCAAGTTTCTTAACCTTTCTGAACCACAGTGGTGGTGGTGGTTATGTGCCATGCAGTCGGTTCCAACTCATAGCGACCCTGTACAGGGTTTCCAAGGCTGTAAACCTTTAAGGGAGCAGAAAGCCTCATTTTTCTCCTGTGGAACAGCTGGTAGTTTCAAACTGCTGACCTTGCAGTTCGCAGCCTGATATGTAACCACTACACTACCAGAGCTCCTTATTAGACCGTCTATAATATCTTATTGTTGTTAAGTGCCATAGAATCAGTTCTGACCCATAGTTTCCCTGTACAGGGTTTCCAAGGAGCAGCTGGTGAGTTTGAACCACTGACCTTGCAGTTCAATTGACTTTGCAGACCAGCGCATTAATGCACAGCGCCACACTTAGGGGTATTAAATGAGTACCAACCCCAAATGGTTACTGTGCATTAAGTCATTTGATCAAAGCATAGGATCTGACACAAATAGTCATTCTGATGGGAGTTTCCAGCATGACTTTGACAAAATCAGTTCTTAAAAAGCAAAAGCTGTCAGAGTTTCCCAAGAATGTCAGAAGTATCTGCTTTTCTGATCTTAAGGCTTTACAAAATCCATTTTACTGCCTTGTTCAGAAGTGTTACTCTTGATCAATTACGCTCATCATTTTTCATCAAAGGCAAAGGCTTCAAATGGGGATAATGACATTATCTACATTACAGGCTTGTTTCAGAATTAAAAGACTTCATGCATGAAATGCACTTAGACCACAAGGTAAGTGCTTAATAATAATAATAAAAAGAAGATAGTCAACACTTTATATAGTCAAGAGGTGTTCAGTGTTCTATCAGTCATCTTTTTTTATTTCTGCAAAAATAGCATCTTTAAGTCCTCTGTGGCACACATTTCTTCTCAGATTCCAGATCTGCAGGTTGACTATGAATGGAAAGGTTGGGCTCCGCTGGGCACCTCTGCTTCATGAAATGGTACGACTAGACTTTGTTTCAGACTGTAGGATTGACCCCCGTCTCACGCTCCAGCTACCAGTGAATCTCCAAGGCATGCTTTTTTCTTAGAGAGATTATCAGGACTGCTGCTCCGACACTAGCCATCTTCCAGGAGACAGTAGCACACTGCTATGTCACTGAACAATTTTCAGCAGAGCTTGCAGACTAAGACCGATGATGAAGAAAAACCTGGTAATCTACTTCTGAAAATCAGCCAGGGAAAAGTCTATGAATCACCGCAGTTCAATCAGTAATAGATCATGGGGATGACGTAGGACCAGGCAACATCCCGTTCTCCCATGTATGGGGTCCCCACGTATCTGAGCTGACTCAACTGTCAGTAACAAGAACAATAACAAGCCTAAGCCACACCATGCCTTTGCTGGAGATAAGCTTACCAACAATCAACTTCCTAAAGCAAGTCACATTCTCAGCCCAAGTCAGTGGGGTAGGGAAGCGTATCTGCCCTACAGGGAAGAGTGGCCACAATAAAATTTTGATAAATAATAATCGAATCCATCATAGATGGGTTCTAAGTGTTCATGAGCTCGATAGCCAATTTAATCAAGATCAACCATTATAAAATGAATTTTCCTCCAGGCCTCTGGACACCTAAATCCTTAGCAATATGGGTGATTTGATAAGGGAAGTTTCAATCCTCCTTTAAGGTCTTTCCCTGCAGACCAAGTTGAAGATAACAGGCCCTCTAGCCAGAAGGCTGCATTTGGAATTCCAAATAAGGAAAGTGAGATCTCAGGGTAAATGCCTAGTGCAGTCAATGCCAACTCCCAACTCTTATTACCATCTAAGGGATGACACCTTCAATATAGCTCAAACTCAAAAAAAATGATTTTCTTTCAAATCAGATGACAGCTGATGTATGAATACTGTGCATTTGATGCAATCGAATAGTTTATATACAATGCCTCAGAAACAAAAGGCAAGCGCTCATGTGAGCTTCATAGTGAATTGATGAGGACACTCTAACCTGGTTTGTCAAAGCAAGTTTGTAAAAATCGCTCATAAGGGATAATGTAGGAGCTGATGATGAAGGGCATTGTAGTGTATGGAAATCAAAAAGAGTATTCTACAATTAAATTGACTATATACTTCTGGATGAATAGCTGATTTCTCTGCCTAACAGTATTATCTGGGGAGTGATCAAGAGTTGCACTTTAATTCCTAGCTCGACAACATACTATGTGTGTGATCTTGGGCATTTCTGTTCTCTATCACACATTTTATTCATTTGAAAATAAGCATTTTCCTTTATAACAGCATCTGTCAGAAAGTGGATAAGCATCAGATGCTTCATGGGAGAAAGATGAGACGATCTACTCCCATAAAGAGTTACAGGTTTGGAAATCCTATATAGGGTCACAATGAGTCACAGTAGATTGATAACATGGGTTCTTAATGTAGGAGTCCCTGGGTAGTGCACAAGGTTAAGCACTGTGCTACTATGTGGAACTTGTCAATTCAAACATACCTAAGAAATGCCCCTGAAGCATGGCTTGGCAATCTGCTTCCAAAAGGTCAGAGCCACGAAAACCACGTGAGGGAGAGTTTTCCCTAACACATAAGTCTCCATAAGTTGGAACTGAATCAGTGCAACTCCGTGGTAGGCTTGGATATTACTATGTTGGCTGCATTCTCTCATCAGTGCACATATAGCAACACATCTGGATTACAGCATTGTGCTGCTATAATACATCTGAAAATCCATTAACCATCATGAGTATCTGTATCCTCTCTACAGTGTAGTGAATTATTTAATATGTCATTGTACGATGTGATTCTTTTCCTGATGGATCTGGGTAAGAAAGTGGAAGAAGATACTGAGGCAGGATGATAAGAGTCCACAGCGAGTGAAGGTTAGCAGAGTTCACTGTGACTGTGAAAACGTGGAACTCTAACATGGGAATAAAATGAACTATCTCAGAGACAGTGAGAGAAAATCTCACCACCATCAAAGAAGAAGCCAGGAGTAGAGTGTGTGACCCAGGGACAGAAGGTTGTGACACTGAAGGAGTGGCAGAGGAGCAGCAGCAGAAGAACCAAGAACCAGAGCAGGTGACAGAGCAGTGGGCTCTCCAGCCCCTGGTACAAGAAAAGCTGAATGACTTTGGGCAGTAGACCTGCTTGCAGAGTGGAGTGTCTCTAGGCACTTAACTGGAGGAATTAGGTTTGCTGTTGAGCGAGGAGTTAAGAGCATTGATGAACAAATGTTGATCAACACTTATCAACAAAAACTTATAACATTGTTGTAACAGAGCAGAAACCAAACCCAGGAATTCATGGCCAGAGAGAGGTGCGCCCGTGGGCATAGCAGAGGAAAGGCTATCCTGACTGGGAGAATTGTGCCCTGAAAATCTTTACTCCGTGAGAACTGTTCACTTCCCTAATAAATCCTATGCTATGATCATGGTGTCGGAGTTCTGTGTGACCAGTGCAATGAATCATCAAACTCAGGTGAGTACACAGTGCTGTCACAGGTTTTGCAATCATCCTTTGAAACTGGGTGATCTCTCGACAGCCTCAAGGAACAGAATATTGTAGAAGGTGTTTATGGCTCCTGAGGCTAGGGTCAAAAAGACCTGCGGCTTCTGCCGGTTTAAGGGGGAGACACTCCATCTGGGAACCATCTAAGAAGTTCAGTGATTCTAAGGCTACTATGTACAAAACTCATTGTACACACAGAGGGAGAGAGGCCTGTGGCATCCTATTCTTCCTACCTCTACCTGTTTGAATGCCCCCAGTCAGACCCAGACAAATGAATAAAGTTCTCAAGATAATCTATTCACAGCCACTGCTTGAATACAACCGTATTACAGAAGCTGACTGAGAAATGCCTAGTCAATCTCGAGATTTGCAAATGAGCTAGTGTTTTTCCAAGATCTCTTCCCTACCAAGAAGACATGCAGACTACAGAAAGTTCTGCACAAGTGACTCCCTAGCCACCAAGTAGGTAGCAGAAGTGTGGCCCTGGTCTCATACTCTCAGTGTCAAGCAGAACAACTCTGCGTACATAAAGAAATTCTCTACACATTTTTATTTGGAGAGTGAGGAGTTTCCACTGTTTAAAGAGACTGAAACCATGGAGCTAGGCAATATCTCAGATTCCATCTAGATCTGAAGTTTCACAAAAACAGTTCACATTCAATAATAATAGCACTTAAGGATGCAAAGCAAGGCACATGCATTGCACACTGTGCTATTTGTATTGCGTCATTAAATTCTCATCATGGCCGCCAGTTGCTAATATTAGCATAATTTTATAGACGAAGAGTCAGGGATTAAGTAATTTTCCCAAAGCCAATCAACTCTGAAATAGCAGAGGCAGGATTCAAACCCTGACCTCAGAGACCCAACTTCTTAAGTCTAATGCTAAACTGAGCTATCTTGCTTAAAGGATAATGCACATGCTTCTTACGGACAGCTGTGAGTTAAGACCAACTTTCCTTGTAATTTGAGCACCAGCTACATGATTCAATTGATTTAAAAAAGAAAAAAAAATCCAAACCAAATTACGGTCCCAAATGCCACACACTGTTCGGTAAAAGCATTGCAGGGCAGAGCCATTTGGGAAAGGTAATTCATTAAGTCATTTTCACACATTAATTTCTCAGGGGACAAGTAATTTCCCAGAAGAAACAGAGAATAAAAGAAGAGAGGTAAGTTTTATTGGTGAGAAACACTAGGGAAATATTTTTTCAGAGCATGAGTGTCCCCAAGGACGGTTTTGTGTTAGTTGGGAAAGAAAATGTAGGGTAGAGAAGTCCAGACAATGAACAGTGGAAATTTGGTAGTAACAGAAGTAGAAGAGGTCCACAGGAAAAAAAAACCACAGCAGTTTATTTCCTTATTTACCGTTTTTAAAGGTTAAGTCTTCCCGGAGGAATAATTGACAATACAAAAGTTATTTGTTTTTAATACTACTTATTTAAACCAAGGAGTCCTGGTATGGTGCTGTAGGATAAGCACTTTACTAGTAGCTGCAAGGTTGGCAAATCAAACTCATCAGTCACTCCTGGAAATCCTATCTAGGGTCTCTATGAGTCAGAACCAGCTCTACAATAAACAACATTGAGTCTCAACCTTGGCCCCTCATTTAAAATACATTATCTTTAATTCTTGCAATGACTCTAGGATGTGAGCAGTAGTATTTGGTTTATGTACATGAGAAAACTGAAGCTCAGAGATGTTAAATAACTTGCCCAGATCTTGTAGCTAATAAATGACAGGGATGGGAGTGAAATCCAGGATTCAGTTGGTGGAGACAGTGGCAATAGGGGGAGAAACCTAGGATCAAGGCCAAAAGGGAAAAAGCAGGGATTCATGGTGAATAATGGATCCAAATGGGTGGATTTGTGCACCAGGAGAGATCTATATATAGGTACTTTCAAACAGATCATGGGAAACATTGCTATATTTCTTTTATTCTTTTGGCCTCGTTTTGTGGTTTGACTATGATTCTCTGTCTGGCCACCTCTGAAGTGCCTGGTGATTTATTTATGGAGATTACATAAATGACAGGTTCCTACAAGATTGAAAGTGACTCAGATCACTGTCAGATCTTTACTTTGACAGGGCTGACCCTTATTACGAATGTCACTTCAAAGTCTTGAAATAAACTCAAGACTTCTTTGCCACTCAGACACACTGGGGCAACTGGGCAGAGGTGGGGACTAGTAGGAGATCTTTCTGTACTTCTTGTCAACTGAGACACTAAATTCCTTGGTCTGCAAAAACCTCTTCTCCTTAAAGCAACATCATCAGGGACCAACAGGAGTAAGTAACACCAGATACACCAAATAGACCAAAATAAAAATGCAATGGACTCTAAAATTAAATTGCTATCAGAACTGTAACCCATAAAATTGGGTCAAGATTCAAAGGCTAAATGTTAATGTAGATGGTGGTGGTGGTGGTTATGTGCCGTGAAGTCGGTTCTGACTCATAGCGACCCTACACAGGGCTTCCAAGGCTGTACATCTTTACGGGAGCAGAAAGCCTCATGTTTCTCCTGCGGAACCACTGGTAGTTTCGAACTTCCAACCTTGAGGTTAGCAGCCCAATTCATAACCACTACATTACCAGAACTCCTTTAATGTAGGTACTACCTTCTAAAATAAAAGACTTAAGTAGGGCTCACTATCTCCTAACACAGTACAAAATATCCAGAATACAATTTAAAATCCCTTGTCATAATGTAAAGCACAAAAATAAAAACTTGAAAGAAGAAAAAAAAAAAAAAAAAAAGAAATTAACTGATGCCAACATAGGTGAAAAAGGTGTTGCAATTTTCTGCTAAAAAGTTTTAAAGCAGCCATTATGAAAATGTTTCAATAATAAAGTATGGGTTTTCTTAAAACAAATGAAACATTTAAAAACTTCATCATATAAATAGTAATATTTTTTTTAAAGGGAAAAAAAATAAAACTAAAAAATGTACTGCAGAAGGAAAATGAGGAAATCACTAAATGGACTAAAGACTACAGTTAAGTTCGCAGAAGACAGAGTCTATAAATTTATCTTAGATAAACGTAAAGAAAATAGTTGGGAAAACTAAACAGAACCTCAGAGATTTGTGGGATAACAAAAGATGCAATATCTGTATTTTCAGAATTCCCAAAAGAGAAGAGATATACAATGGGACTGAAAGCCTCTTGGAAGAAATAATTATTGAAATGTCCACAATTTGACAAGAGATACAAACCTACAGATTTAAGAAGAGTAACCAAACCATAACAGGGTGAACTGAAATAAATTCACACTTAACACACATCACAATCAATCTTCTTAAATCTGTAGAAAAATTTAAAACTCTTGAAAGCACTAAGAATAAAATGAATTAAAAAAAAATAAGCATGCAAAGAGAAAACTCTATATCCACTTAAACTATTATAAAGAAAGAAGACAGAACGAAAACATTCCTAGGGAAAGGAAAACCAAAATAATTGGTCAGAAGCAGACCTACTCTTACAAATCAACTAAAAGAAGCTCTTCAAAATGGAAGAAAATTGTTAAAAATAAATAAAAAGGAAGTGTGAGAAAACCAAACTGGAACATCAGAAAGACAGAAGAAACGATGACTAGAGTAGAAATATGCTTACATACATACAGGCATATTTTATGCATTTGATTTGATAAACATGATAAATAAAATACTAATTATAGCAGTGTTATGCCCGAGACAATGATATTTTTAAATGGGGAAAGTAATGGGACCTAAATGGAACTGAGGTTCCCATACTAATTCAAAGTGGAAAATTGTCGATACTAGTTGTTGTTGTTATTAGGTGCCACTGAGCTGGTTCTGACCCATAGTGATCCTGTATAGGGTTTTCGATAAGCACCTGGTGAGCTTGAACTGCCACTCTTGCAGTTCAAATGGCTTTGCAGTCTGGCGCATTAGCCCACAGTGCCACACCAGAACTCCGTCAATACCACTAGACCCTTGTAAACCATTTATGTATACCATGAAACCAGAACTGTCACAATGAAACAAAAATAAGGAGATGGCTCAAAAATACTATAAAGAATCAAAATGGAATCCTAAAAAGTACTCATAATGAACAAAAAAAGACTAAAAAGAAGAATCATAGAAAACAAATAGAAACTAAATGGTGAAATGGCAGAGTGAAGAACAAACCTATCAATAAGTAAACTACACCAATCAAATGAAAACAAGTCCACGAGAGCCAAAATATAATCTTGACCACACCCCACCTGAATTTAGAGATAATCTGTAGACACTAAAGACCAAAGACCGGAAGAGTTGTGGAATAACAAGAACATCATAAAAAAGAAAGATGGAAAAGATCAAAATGGGTGTCAGAAGAGATTCTGAAACTTGCTCTCCAGTGTAGAGATGCTAAAGCAAATGGAAGAAATAAGGAAGTAGAGGAGGAGAACAAAACATTTCAAATATCAGCTCGAGAAGACAAAGTCATATACTACAAGGAAATGTACAAAGACCTGGAATTACAAAACTAAAAGGGAAGAAGAACTCGCTCAGCATTTCTCAAACTTGGGGAACTGAAGAAAAAATTCAAGCCTCAACATGCATTATTGAAGAACTCTCTGGGAAAATTATTGAAAGATGCAGAAAGCATCAAGTAAGGTAGAAGGAATAAACACACTCACTGTACCAAAAGAAAATGATGGATGTTCAAGCATTTTAAGAGGTAGCAATAAAATCAAGAGCCAGTGATACTGAAGGTAGAAGTCCAAGATGCACTGAAGATATTGACAAAGAACTAGACACCAGGAATTGATGGAATACAAATTGAAATCTTTCAAAAACTGATGCAGCACTGGAGGCACTCACTCATCTATGTCAAGAAATTTGGAGGACAACTACCTGGCCAATCCATATTTATGCCCATTCCAAATAGAATGACCCAATGGTGGAACTCATCAGACAATATCATTAGTATCTCATCCAAGTAAAATTTTGCTAAAGATAATTAAAAAATGGTAGCAATCATACATTCACAGAGAACTTCCAGAGGTTCAAGCCACATCCAAAAGACAATGTGGAATGAGGGATACCATTGCTGGTGTCTGATGGATCTTAGCTGAAAGAAGACAATACCAAAAATATATTTACCTGTGCTTTATTGACTATGCAAAGGCTTCATTTGTAGATCATGACAAGCTATAGACAATATTGCAAAGTATGAGTATGCCTGAACATTTAACTGTGCTCATGAGGAATCTGGACCTGGACCAAGAGGCAGCTGTTTGAACAGAACATGGGAACAATGAATGCTTTAAAATTAGGAAACATGTGTGACAGGGCTGTATTCTTTCACCATACTTATTCAATCTGTATGCTGAGCAAATAATCCAAGAAGCTGGGATATATGAAGAAAAATGTGACATCAGGATTGGAGGAAGACTCGTTAACAAATTGCGATATGCAGATGACACAAACTTGCTTGATGAAAGGGAAGAGAACTTATAATATTTATTGATGAAGATCAAAGAGCACAGCCTTCTGTATGGATTACACCTCAAAGTAAAGAAAACAAAAATCCTCACCATGAGACCAATAAACAGTCTTTTATCAATGGAGAAAGGATTGAAGTTGTCAAAGACTTCATTTTTTCTCGGATCAACCATCAACAAGTAGCAGTCAAGAAATAAAACAACATATTGCATTATGCAAATCTACTGCACAAGACCTTTTTAAAGTGTTGAAGAGCAAAGATGTTAGTTTGAGGATGAAGGTGCACCTGACTCAAGCCATGGTATTTTCAATAACCTCATATGGATGTGAAAGTTGGATAGTGAATAAGGAAGACCTAGAAGAATTCATGCTTTTGAGTAATGGTGTTGGAGGAGAATACTGAAAGTGCCATGGGCTGCCAAAAGAACAAACAGATCTGTGTTGGAAGAAGTACAGCCAGAGTGCTCCTTGAAAGCAAGGAGGACCCGACTTTGTCTCTCATACTTTGGACATATTGTTAGAAGGGAACATTCAATGGAAAAGTATATTATGTTTGGTAAAGTGGAATGTTGGAAATAAGAGGAAGATCCACAGTGAGACGAAGGGTCAAAATGGCAGCATCAATGGACTCAAGTGTACAACGGTTGTGAGGCTGGTCCAGGAATATGCAGTATTTCATTCTGTTGTTCATACAGTCTTTATATCAGTACTGACTTGACGGCACCTAACAATAACAACAATCAAAAGACAGTGATTGGCAGATTGGATAAAAAAATGTGACCCAACTTTTTTGCTGCTCTCAGGAAACTGATTTCTAATTCAATGATATGTGTAGGTTAGAAGTGAAAGAATGGAAAAAGATAAATCATGTAATTAATAAAAATTAAAATGACTCAGCAAGGAATGCTACTAGAGACAAATAACATTACAATAAAAAAAAGGGTCAGTCCCCTAGCAAAACACGGTAATCAAAAAAGCAGAGCTTCAGATATATAAACCAAATAATGATACAACTGAAAGGAGAAACAGACACTTCTACAGTTAAATTTGAGGACTTCAGCACTCACTACTCAGAAATTTATGAAATGAGGAAAAGGAAGGTCAATAATGGAATGGATGATATGACCAACAAATCAGACAACAGGATCTAATTGACATAAAGAGAACATTTCACCCAAAAGGAGAATAGACTTTTTTTTTTTTTAATGAGGTGTCAGTATTTACCTATAAGAATAGCTAACATAATCAACTGTGGCTGTACCAAATGCTGATGAGATACTGGATCACTCTATATTGCTGGTCATAATCTAAAGGGTGTAACTACTATGGAAAATAGTTCAACAAAACAACAACAACAAAACAGTGACAATATGGGTAAACTTGGATTGCTACCTATGCATCACCTTAGACCAACCAATTGCACTCATGGGTATTAATCCTGTGTAAATTAAAATTTATGTTCACACCAAACCTGTACAGAATGTTCACATACACTTTACTTGTAATAGAATCAGTTCAGATCACCTTACATGGGTAAATGCTTAAGTTATAGGACAAATATAACATGAAATACTTCTTAGAAATAAAAAGAAACAAACTACTGATTGATGCAGCAACTTAGATGAACTGCCTGGCAATTATGCTAAGTGGGGAAAAATAATCCCAAAAGGAAAGAGGCCAAAAACTAAATCATGAGTTACATCATGAGGAAGAACTAATATCTTGAAATTTCTCAGGGACCCTTGAAGGCAAGAAGCCAAAAAAGGTACAGGTACATTTAAGTCTTACTCTTATTTTACTATGGTTTGTATTTTTTCTTTTCTTTTTTATTTTTTTTGGCAATTATAGACTTTAGTGTCCAAACTTTGTTTTATTTTGATTTCTCTTTAATCTTGGTGGAGTTCTTTCTTTCCCTATATTACCAAAGAAGAGACAGCAACTGTGATCGTATACCTAAGTTACAACCACACCCTGTAAGATCCCACGATCCAGGCAAGAGCAAATGCCAGCTACTATACACCAGAGAAAAATAGAGAGCCAACACTTTTTAAATTACTCTGAGTTGAGTAATAAGAAATATTAAAAGGGAAGACCATCTCCCGATCACATGTACCAGAAGACAATCAGAAAGCTTAATAATAATATAATAACATACATTCATCTAATTATTAAAAATACATCAAATTATTGAAAATGCCCCCAAAGCAACAGAAAACATGACCTCATGCCCAGAAACAAGATAGAGTAGCTAAAACAAATGAAATGGAGGTAGATCTCAAATTCCCATAGGAAGGCAGACAGGCTTTGGAACTTCCTAATAAAGAATTAGGGAGAATGATATTGAGGTGCATACAAATGCTCCACAAAGGGGTTGAGAAAATAAAGAAGTCTGGAAAGTGTTATAGGAACAACCAAATAAGACAGAAAAAATATGTTTAATAATAATAGAAATGGACAACACACTGAAAGGGCAAAGGCGTAGAACTGAAGGATCAATGAGCTTGAATCCAAATCTCTCAATACTGCTAAAATAGAAAGTAAGAATAAAAAAAGAAAACCTTTAGAAGATCTAAGATTCATGTGGGATAACAAGAAGCAGAATAACCTGAGGGTTACTGGAGTCCCCAGAACAGGAAGAATCACAGAAGAACACAGAGGGGATAGTTGAAGAGATTCTGGAAGAAAATTTCCCTAACATCTTGAAAAACGAAAAGACAAGCATCCAAGAACCCCAATGAACCTCAGGAAGGACAGAATCCAAAATAAAGTCACCAAGATATATCATATCAAGCTCTCCAAAATCAAAGAAAATGAGAGTATCCTGAAAGCAGCTGGAGAAGTGTTAATTACAAAGGCAAGCAAATGCGATTAAACTTGGATCTCTCAGCAGAAACCACACAGGCAAGAAGGCAATAGGGAGACATACATAAATCCCTGAAAGAAAAAAAACAACTCCCAAACAAGAATCGTCTACCCAGCAAAGCTGTATATCAAACACGACAATAATAAAAACATTTCAGGATAAACAGAATATAAGGGGCTTTGTCAAAGCCAACCCAGCACTTTAAAACATACTAAATGGAGTTCAGCGAATCGAGAACCAATAAGAACAGACAAAAAACAGAGATTGACGTATGCAGCTCCCAAGTATTATTGTTCACTTTGTTATTTTTAAGAGCCATTGAGTTGGTTCTGATTTATGGCAACCTTGTATAAGGTTTTCAAGGAGCACCTGGTACATTTGAAATGCTGACCTTCAGTCACCAGTCCAGCGTTGATACTAAAGTCCTACCTCTTATGTAACTGAAAGATAATTTCTGGGAGTGATTTCAGTTCCAAGATAGAAGGATGCTTATGGGCCACAGTCTTTGGGTCTCTCCCAGTCTCAATCACACCAGGAATTGTATTTTCTATTTATTTAAAGAGTTTGACTTTTGTTCTACCTTTTTCTACACTCTATCTGGTACCTTCTGTATTGCTCTAGGTAGGAGAATTTGATGGTGTTAACCAGGTACCATATAATTGTTCTTGTCACAGGTTGTGGTCCATTAGACCTTTGGACTAATAGTTTCTTTGAGTCTTTGTTTTTTCTTTACTCTTCTTTGATCCAGACACAAAGAGACCAATAGTTGTAACTGAGATGACTGCTAGAAGTTATTTAAGCCCTTCAGTCAATATTCAGCAAAGTAGGACACAGAACGTTGTCTCTATGGACTTTGTTATGCCAATTGACCTAAGTATCCTCAAAGACAGTAGTTCTTGGGCCTCAGGACCAGTATCTCAGTCCCAGGAGGTGTGAGGTTATGGCCAATAGATTCCCCTATGTACACTACATATTAATACATGGGTATATTTTCAGCATGTATAAATGTATTTGAGGGACTTCAAAAAATGCATGGATATTTTCATTATCTTTGTTTTTTTAATGTTTTATTGTGAATTATGTGATAGTTTACATGGGAGAACATTAATTTTACATCATCCTATCGTATATCGGTCATCAGCACACAGCCCCTCTCCCTCTCTGGGTCTAAAGTCCCCAGCTGCTCCATCTCTCCATGTCATCATCTCTGCCTCCATCTCTGGGATCACTGCTTTTCTGGGTAGTGGAGGGTCCCTCTCTCCACTCTTCTCCCTTGATGGGTCCAGGGACCTCCCTTCCTTGCTAAAAAATGTCTACCTTACATTTCCAACCCTCACAATCAGTCCTGATAACAATTTTTCACTATTGTATCACAAATGACCTTTCCACATTTCCTTTCATCAGCCCCACCCGGACAGACTGGATACTACTCAGTGGAGATTCTATCTTCCTCCATGCCCTCCAGATCTAGGCTCCCTCTTGAAAGCTTGTAAGCCAGTCACTTCTTGCCTTTTTAGTCCACCCATTTTGGGCAGCCAATGTCCAAGTTGCCCATCCCTGTCTACTCTGTGTATGGAGCGGGTGGGAATGATCCTTGCTGTAAAAATTTGTTCCCTCTTTTGAACTACTGCATCCATAGGTGTAGATCAAGTTCATCAAATTGTATCAGATTACTCTTTTCCTCTTCTTTCTTCTTCTAGGTGAGCTCTGATCATCCAGTCATTGAAGCCAGGTCAAGTGGGTATTATCTGCAAGTGTGGGAGTTCTTGTGCATATGTCCTCTCTTCTTATCAGCTGGACCCTTCACTCTCCACTCAAGTCCTCTGTGGCTATGTCACTGACTCTGGGTCCAACAGTCCCCAGGTATTGCCACACTGCTCGCCAACCAGGTCTCCAACTGGGTTCATCCATTATCCTTTAATTCCATTTTTCTATGAACTTTCTGAAGCCCCCTGGTATTCAGAAATATCTGCTGCCAACCCGTATGCCCTTCCACCCCTATACACTGTACATAACAACCTGTGAATCGACTTATACATTGTTACTACTCTTGCTGCAGGATTCTATGTGCGACAGTTTTCACTGTTGTCACCTTTTACTCTTTCGAACTTTTCAGTGTCTTCCTTTGCCTTGGTTATGTTGTGCTGACTTCTCCCATATTGTATATTGACATTCCCTTTACCAAAGCTAGCACATGCCTACTAATGCGTTGGAGTCCTGGTGTGGCACTGTGGGCTAATGCACTGGATTGCAAAGTTGATTTGAACTGCAAGGTCAGTGGTTCAAGCTCACTAGCTGCTCCTTGGAAACCCTATATAGAGTCACTGACTCCACGGCACTTAACTACTTAATTAGTGAATTTTCCCTTCCACCCCTTTCCATCTCTGGTAACCATCAAAGAGTATTTCCATGTTAAACAACAACAAAAAAACTTTTCCTTACTTTTGTGGTACAGTGAAATACTTAATATGTCTTTTGTAGCCATAGTCTTTGTAACGCCCACCAAACAATTTTTTCCTGATGGATTTGGGTAAGACAAGCTGGGGAAGTATACTGATGGATTATATGATTCAGTTGTTTGTGACTGTTAACAGGATTAATTGGGAAAATTGGAACTTTACTGTGAGCAAAGGAGCTCTGGTAGCATAGTGGTTACAAATTGAGCTGCGAACCACCAAATTCAGTAGTTCGAAACTACCAGCTGTTCCATGAAAGAAAGAGGAGACTTTCTGCTCCCATAGAGATTTACAGCCTCAAAAACCCTGTACAGGGTCACTATGAGTCGGAACCGACTCCACGGCAAATAACCAGCACCAGCACCAACCGTGAGTTAAAAATGAGTCGTTTCAGAAGAAGGCATTAGGGATCTCACTGCCATCAGACAAAAAGCTAGGAGTGGAGTGTACCCTTGGAAACCCGAAATCCCTGTGCATTGAACCTCCCTGGCCCGGGGACAGAACACTGGCCCACCAGAGGAGCGGCAGAGAAACAGCGGCCGCAGAACTAAGAACTAAAGCACAAGACAAAGCAATAGGCTCCCCAGCCCACTGAGGAAGTCCTGACTTTGGGTGTCAAGGTGCTGGCTTGCAGAAGGGAGTGCCAAAAACCACTTAATTGGGGGAGTTAGGCTTGCTGACCACTTTAGGCTGAAGCGTATATTAGTACGCACTGTGAGCACCTAGCTATCAGCATCCCTAAGAAGAGCTTTGAAACATTGCTCAGGGAGAGTGGCCACAGCTGAGAAGAGGTTGTCTTGATGGAAAGAACTGTGCCCCTGAACATTTGCGATCCTGAATTATTACCTCTAATTTCCCTAATGTGGCTCAGAGGATAAGAACTGGACTGCAGGTTTGTTTGGACTGCACTGCAAGATTGGTGGTTCAAACTCAATCAATAGCCGCTTCTTGGAAACCCTATACAGTAGGGGTGGGGAATGTCTGGCCTCTGGGCCATATAAAGCCTGCGAAATCATTTGGTCTAGCCCTACCAAAGTAACCACAGTTCCAGCCATCACATTGTGGTTAAGTGCCGTCTAGTCACTTCTGAACCCAAAGCAATTCTGTATAGTTTCTAAGGAGCAGTTGGAGGGCTTGAACCACCAGCCTTGTGGTTCAAGCTCACCTTATGATTCAATGCATTATCCTGCAGCACCACACCAGGCCATCACACTGTTGTTACATGCTATCGAGTGGGTCCAACTCATAGTGACCCTGTATAGGGTTTCTGAGGAACAGCTGTTGTTAAGTGCCTTCGAGTCGATTCTGACCCATAGCAATCCTGTTTCCAAGGAGCAGCTGGTGAGCTTGAACCACTGACCTTGCAGTTCAAATGACTTTGCACTTTGATGCATTAGCCCAGAGCACCACACCAGGACTCCTGCTAGAGGTGAGCTAAATAAATGTTAGACCAAATGTAGCAGGCTAATTTTTAAGCTAATACTTTTGTATGGCCTGTGAATGATGTTATAAAACTTGGCAGAAAAAAAAGTCCCCCTTCCTCGCCTGCTCTACAGGGCTGCTATGAGTTGGAATCCACTCGATGGCTCTTAACAACTTCCCTAATAAATCCTGTAACTATGAGTCTCATGACTGAGTTTTGTGTGGCCATAGCAGTGAATTCCCCAAGCCAGCTGAGCCCTAGAGCGCTGTAGGAGGGAGGGAGGGTGTCCTTTGTATAATAGGAGTCTCAGACAGTATTTGTCCTTTAAATTGACTAATTCTACTCAGCATGATGCCCTCCAGACTCATCCATATTGTCAGAGCTATTTTGTAGACTCATTATTAGTCTTTATTTTTGTGCAGTATTCCATTGTGTGTGTGCTCCACAGTCTGTTAATCCAGTCATTGGTTAAAGGGCAATTATGTTATTTCCTTTTTGCTATTGTGAATAATACTGCAAAGGTGGTCGTTTGCACATGTCTATTCATGTCATGACTCCCATTCTTTGTGATCTATACCTAGGAAGTGGATTGCTGGATTTTATGGCATTTGTGTTCCTAGTGTTGTGAGGAAGTGCCATGCTGTTTTCCATAGTGGTTGCTTCTTCTCACTTGTGACCTAGTTATCAGTTGCTGTTGCATCTACTCCATCTTAGTGACAACCCAAGGGTGTCAGAGTAGAATTTAATTCCAGAAGATATTTATCAGAAGTAGATAGACAGATCTTTCTTCCACCGTGCTTATGTGGACTAGAATCCCCAGTACTTCTGTTAGCTACCCATCACTGATAGTTGGTGTTAAGTGCCTTCAAGTCAGTTCTGACTTTCAGCGATCCTGTATAGTGCTTTTGAGGAGTGACTGTTGAGCTAGAACTGCTGACCGTGTGGTTCCAACCAACCTTGCAGTCCAGCACATAAATCTGTAGCAGCACACCACAATATAGATTGTATCACCCAGGAACTCCTTAAGTTACTCATCTTTGATGCACCATCACCTTTTCAGGGATGCTTTTTCTAACTTCTTTGAGTAGTTCACAGTTTTCTGCTGTACAACATCAGAGTAACTCTTCCTATACTTGGGGCACATCAACAAAGTTTTGGTTTGTAAATTCATGATTGGATTATTTGAGTAGACCTGTCCCTTAGTAATAGAGCTTCTATTCTCCCAGAGTACAAAGCTTCTGTGGTCTCCCATTGGAGTCTATCTCTGACACCTTACCTTGTGTTAGTGGTCTCTGACCCTAATATTTAGTGAGTTCTTAGCACATATATTACATTTGTTTTTTGCTTATATACCCAGATAGAACAATACTTACAGAAAACTAAGAATAAGATTTTCCTTTCCTTTTGGATCTTGTTCTTCTGTCAGTGTCTAAAATGAAAGCTCAGAAGACATTGGACCCACTGCCCATCTGTCAACTCGATGTACTATGGTAGCTTATGTGCTGCTAAGGTGAATGAGCATGCTTGGTGGACTGGTTTCAGAAAAACCTCCAGACAAAGAAAGACTAGGGAAAAAGCCCTGGCTATATACTTAAGAAAATTAGGCAATGAAACCCTTATGGATCATAACAGAATATTTGACTTGCTTGCTTTGGATACATCATCAGGAAGAATCAGTTGCTGACATAGGACATGGTGTTCAGGGAAGGAGAAGGCCAGCAAAGACAAAGGAGCCCCTTGGCAGGATAGACTAGCCACAGTAGCTGCCTTGATGAATTTGGAACCGGGAGGAAGATGCAGGACTAGGTAATGATTTGCTGTGCTTCACATCATGTGATCACCATGAGTCCCAGTCAGTTCAGTGGCAGAAAACAATGACCACAAATGTAGAACTGAATGGAAGTTCATTTATAGCCTCACGTTCATTGTTATTACCATGGCTATCTTCATCCCACGGAGGTCCTGTCTAGGTAAGAAGATAACATAGGAGATGTTCCCTTTTCACTGAGAATTTATGGAAAAGGGGCCTATTGAATTAACACTAGAATCTTCGGAAAGGACACTTATCATTCAAACATTGCTGAACACCAAGCATGTGCTAAGCCCTGTACCTGGTGCCCCTAACTCACGATCCTTGGTATTATCTTTACTTTTCAAACGAGGAAAAAGCGTCAAAGAGGGAAACATTATTCCCCAAGGTCGTTCATACAGTTAAGGGATGTAATGGAGTTGGACACCAGCATCCAAGTCCATCCCATTCTGCTGGTAACTGATAACTTTAACAGTGAATGAAAGCGTGATGTCGGCAAGGTCCAAATCTCTCATTTTGCCAGCGAGAGGTGGAGTAAAAGACTCAGGACTTTATTCCTGGGAGCCCAGGGCAATGCCATACACACAACAAATATTTCATGCAAATTGCAAGGCACGGAACCACTCACTTTTAAAGGGCAAAGACCTATTAATCTTACTGCATACTATAGAGCTTTTTAAAATCAGGTTCTTTAATATTTATTGCACAAACATAACTATAACAGCAAGAGAAATCAAAATATGTAAATAAATTCATCCAGAACTCTGCCACCCTAACAAATCATCTCTTCATTTTTGCATATTTCTCTTTTTTTTTTTTCTGCTTGTGTAATGTTTACAAAATGAATCCCTCAGCCATTCAACACATTTTACACGAGCACCTGATAATAAGAAATTCACTGGACTTTGGTACTATAATGAAAAGCAAAAATAGTCCATCTTTATGAGATTTAGATAATAGTAAGTTAATTTTTATTACCACATAATTTTATCACATGTTCACATTAAAGTTGATTTTAAGCTACAACACAATATTCCATTCAGATAAAATGTAATTTAGTTAACTATTTTTATTGCTGTGTGTTGCCTTAGAGCTGTGGTGACCTACATGTGTTAGAGTAGAACCTTCTTGGCTGTGATCTTTTTTTTTTTTTTTTTTTTTTTTTTAACGTTGTTTATCTGTTATTGTGAATTGAGTGCAGGTTTACAGACTTATCCATTTTGCATTCAACAAAGTGTACATTCCAATTCATCTTAAAGACTGCAGTTCCCTCCACATACTATCAACCAGCTAATATCCTGTGCTTATTTCCAGTCTTCCTTCTTTCCCAACTCTTCTTAAATTTCTCTTTGAGTAAACGCTGCCCTTTGGATCTCAAATGGTTGATCATTCAATTGTGTGCATACATTCCTTGTGTTATGGACACCCTATATATCTATCTATTGCTGCTGAAAATTGATCACCTGTATTCTTAACACGATAGATCCCTGGTATGGAGTGTAGGATTAGTGCTGGACTGCAAACCACAAGGTTGGCAGTTCAAATCTACCAGCTGTTCCTGGAAAACCCTATACAGGGTCACTAGGAGTCAGAACCTACTCAATGGCATTCAACAACAATCATAACCAAAGCAATGTGCCAGTCCTTTCTTCTGGGTGGATTCCAATTAGTTATCAGCTAATTTCAAATCAAATGTACTGTTTTGTTTTGTTTTTTCTTTTCAGATTTACTATTTTAAATAATGATGCAGGGCTTGAGTTAGCTTGTTTTTTAGATTATTTCTTTATATTAAGAGTCTTAGAACTCAACATTCTGAAAATGTCAATACTGCCCAAAGCAATATACACATATAATGCAATACCAATCCAGATCCCA
>NW_006408546.1:24718532-24738376 GCF_000296735.1 Chrysochloris asiatica | reverse complement strand
CAGAAATGTAAAGGTGGACGTTTTGTAGCAAAAGGAAGGGAGTGATTGACTTTTCAGTCCAGGAGCCGAGGTCCCTGGATCTATCAAAGGAGAAGGGTAGAGTGGGAAACCCTACCCAGAAAAGCAGTGACGCCAGAGATGGAGGCAGAGATGATGACGTGGAGAGAAGGAGCAGCTGGGACTCTAGACCCAGAGATGGAGAGGGACTGTGTACTGATGACTGTGTGCTGATGCACACTTGCAGGGTATACCCTTTCGTTGGTTGCTGATGCATGGAGGGGATTGTAACCATGGCAATGACATGATATACAATAGGATGAATGTAAAGCTAATGTTCTCCCATGTAAACTATCACATAATTCACAATAAAACATTTAATTTAAAAAAAAAAAAAAAGAGTCTTAGAAATGGGATTGTGTGGTTACAAGAGAATGAGTTTCTTCAGGGTGTTTAAAATATGGCCAAATTCATTTCTCCAATAATCATCCCTACCTTAAACACCTACCAGGAAGACATACTGTGTTTTACCATAAGTTTAGCAATTATGGGTATGTTGGGTTTTTTTTAACTTTTAAATGGAATTTTTAAACTAAACAAGAATAGACAGTATAATGAAAGTCCAGGTGTACATCATTCAACTGCAACAATTAACACCTGGCCAATCAATGTGTTTGTTTTTCTGTTTTGTTTTTTCTCAACTGTAACTGTACTCACTATATGCTGGGATCATAATATCTCATTCATAAATACTTCAGTAGTATGAAAATTTTTAATTAGGTTAAGATAAAATTGTGAGAGAAGATCTTATCATTGCCTTCCTTTGCGTTTCTATGATCACAAATTCTTTCATGTTTGTTTATTCACTGTTAGGTCCTCCTACACATTCTCTGTTCCCCTTCAATGTTCTTATATTTTTGCTTTCTTTTTATTGTGCTGTAGGTGAAGGTTTACCCCAAGCAAATCAGCTTTCCATTCAACAATGCGCACACTTCGTTTCATGTCACAGATTGTAACCCCCACAAAGTAACATCCCACATCCCAATCCCACTTTCTTCCTGTATTTCTTATTGCTATCCCTTCATATTAAACAATCTTTCCTGCCTTCTGAACTTTGTCCTTGGGTAACTGCTGCCTTTTGTTCTCAAACACTTGATTACTCTTACCCCATAACCAACAAATTGAGCTACATCATATCACTTTCCTGAGTTTGCTTTGTGATGTGCACATTAAAGTGTTTATATTTAGAACAAGAATATGCAAGCTCTTCCTTGGTAGAAATGGATTTCAACATATATTTCAAGTTTTTCCAATTAACAATATAATGGAATATTTTCATTTCATCATTTGTCACTTAATCCAGAATTTTCATAAATGTTTTAAAGTCATAAAGCCAAGAGGCTAATATGTGTGTGTGTGTATGTGTATAAATCACATAAAAATAATATAAGTTATTTCTAATTCAATTAATGCTAAGTGCTGTTGAGTCAGTTCCAACTAAGAGCAACCCCAGTGGTTTGAACCACAAATTTTGTGGTGAGCAAACCATTGCTTATCCTATACTACCACACCAAGAGTCCATAATTCAATTAATAATGGCTATTTTAGGCCTAGTTCTGTACAATGGGGTTCAGGTCTGGTTCTACCATGCACTTTCAAGTAGCTAGCTAAAACAAAAGAGCAATGCTCACCACTGTCTCCTAGAGTATCAATCTTCTCAGAACATGGCATGTGACACTCCTGGATCTGGGTTCAAATTCTGACTCTACTTTCTAGTAACTGGTAAGTGATTGTGTGGGATACAACTTAATTCACCTCTCTGTGCTACATTTTCATTATCTGTGAAACAGAAATAACAATATGCACAGTACAAGGTTTTTAATATACTCAGATTATTATTGTAGCCTGGTTCTGAATAGATATTAAATAAATGATGGAAGTTTTGATGGAGAATGGAGAGGAAGATAAGAGATGAGCCGGCTCTGGTAGCATAGTGGTCTGGCTGTTAACCTCAAGGTTAGCAATTAAAAATTGCCAACATTTCCATGGCAGAACGTTGAGACTTTCTGCTCCCGTAAAGATTTACAGTCTCGGAAACCCTATACAAGATCTCAGTGAATTGGAACTGACTCCATGGCATGTGCCTGACCAACCAACCAGCCAGCATTTATTAGTTCATAAATCGATACTTAACAACAACCAGTAATAATATATTAAAAAGATAAGGCCAAGCAGAGTGCTTGTGAAATTTTGTTTTGGGGTTGTATGTGTGTTTGTCTTTGGGTTGTATTATGAAATTTATTTCTGACTATGGGTCCGTGACGACAGTTTAAAACTGTGAAGATGGTATTAGTATCTACTTTGAGCAGCTGTTGTTAAATTAGCTTAGGCAGATGAAGTTCAAAAAGCAACACCTAAATAGGATAAGCAAAGTGCTCTGGCAGCGTAGTGGTTACGAATTAGGCTGCTAATTTCAGGATTGCTAACCTCAGGGTCAGCTGTTTGAAAACTACAGCTGTTCCGCAGGAGAAAGATAAGGCTTTCTGCTCCTGTAAAGACTTATAGCCTTGGAAAACCTGTACAGGGTCATTATGAGTCAGAACCGACTCCACGGCACATAGCCACTAACAATACCATCACGCAGGGTAAGCAATTGGTTAAGGGCTGACCATTATTACAGGTGTTGTAGTTATTGTTGATATTAACAATGTCTATCACCCTGTTTTCATCGTTGTGTGAGCTAGTATTTGATACAGACTTGCACTGTTTCTGCTTACCATATAGTGCCTTATTCTAGAAGAAAAAATAAAGGCCTTTCTAGATCACTGGAACAACAGCTAAAAGAAAGGTCAAAAATAAAATGGCCAACTTTATTTTGCCAAGGACATAAAAACAAAATCAGTTCTCTACTCTTTATTTATCATCATCCTTTCTTTAAAAATAAATAAAAGTACATTAATACTCACAAAGAAAACAAGAAAAATAATTCAACAATAAAAGTCATCTTTTAAAGTTATGAAACATCTTGGGATATTGAACTTGCTTTTTCCTTATTTTTCGACAAAAGTGAAACATTTTCCAGTTCATTGAACGTCATGTAGCAATTCATTTAGTTTCTTTTCTAGCCCTTTGATCTTTTTTAAAAATGTAAAGCCTATGCTCAAATTCTCTGCTACTCAGGGGCCTGTTCCTGGAGGGAGAGAGATACCGCATCTGTTTATTTTTAGGCAGTTGCGTCTTCACTTATATCTACTCATGATTTGCTGGAGAAGAACAAGTGTTTAAGTGCTTTCAGTTTTCAGCTTCACTCTTACATGTGAGCCGTGTTTGTGAACACTAGCTAATAATCTGTGCCATTAACCACCTACGCAGTGACACCAAAGATTCTGTCAGTGTCGTGTCAGTAGACAAGCGATATGAAGTGAATGCTTACAAAGTACATTTTTCATAATCTCTGAAAACATAGAATTAAGACAGCAAAAAGGCACTCTGGGAAAACAGGGACTGCTGACACATTTATTGAAAGAATCAGCAATTCCTGAACTTTGGTAAGTACTTTCTGATCCTTTGGGAGGGTTCTATGTTTATCTAGTCTTTTGGTTCAAATTTAAATCTCTTATGTCTAAATTTCTTGAAAAAAAAATTCCACAATGTATTAAACCAGGAAAAGATATGTGCAAACAGAAAGACCCATCAAACTAAAAAACACATCAATTTGTCTCCCAGAAACTTAGCAATGGTGGTCTTGGAACAAGGGTTCATCAGCGGACTCGACTCGCAACCACTACCCACAAGGTCAGCAGTTCGAAACTACCAGCTGTTCCATGGGAGAAAAAAATGAGTCTTTCTGCTCCCATAATGATGTGCAACCTGGGAAACCCTATGTAGGGTCACTAGGAATCGGAACAGACTCCACAGCACATCACCATCACCACGCCTTTACTTAGTCTGGTTGGTGAGAGTTCTTTTAGGACATGCACTTAAAATTAAATAAAATAAAAAATTGTATAGCCTATTTTATACTCCCCCACCACCACACACACACGTATTTTAAGTTACATTCACACCTATTAGTAATGTGTGCATATTTTACCAAGCTTGTTTGCCCTTTAGTAATTTCATATACTTTTTCTGGTGCCCACTGCTAACTTCACATGTTCGCGTTTTTCTTTAAAGTCATAACCTAGATCATATTACTTCCATACTTAAAATCCCCAAACGTCTTCCCATTAGGCTTTGAAGAAATCCCAACTCCCCAATGCCTAAGATTCATTGGTCCTTCCCTAACTGTGGCCTCATTACATCCCTCCCCTCCCATTATCACTCTAGCTCCCATGGGTTCCAGGACTCACTATGGCCTCTCAAGGCACTCCAGCTCCAAGCTTTGCATCCGCCTGCTAACACCATCCTAGCCTAGGTCATTATGCCTGATTTCTTATAAATGGCTTGTCAAACTCAACTGTCACCTCCCCAAAGAGTCCGTGTTGGTGAAGTCAAAGTACACCTCTATATTTTATCCAGTTGTTTACCAAGAAGCAGCTATCTCTCTCTCTCCCTCTCTCCCTCTCTCTCTCTCTCTCAAGTGTGAGTCTAGGTGTGCTGCTGTGGGTTAATGCGCTGAACTGCAAAGTCTGTTTGAACCAAAAGTTTGGCAGTTCTAACTCACCAGCTGTTCTTCAGAAACCCTATACGGGGTTGCTATGGGTAGGAACCAACTCAACAGCACTTAACAACATAAATTTATATCAGAAAAATGACTCACAGTTGTGATCGGTTGTTGAACCCAGAAGGCAGGAATGCGAAGTCAGACACAGAGCAGGACCTTGGCACTGGAACAGGATTGCAGCAGTGTGACAGACAACCAAGGCCTGGACACTTGTGTTGCTGAACCAGCAGTGCAGAGCACACAAGCTGAGGCAATGGGAACAGGTAGGCAGGGACCTCTGGTGTGTGTCTGCTTTTCCAAGCACATTTGACTGGCAGGTCCAGCAAACAAGCACACAACAGAATAGGCCCATGGACTCAGTTTCAGAGAACTGGAGGTTGGAGGATGATCCAAATACGAGAGTCAGTTCCAGCGGAGAATGAGCAAGTCTTTCCGCATGCCCATTATATTGGGAGCAGGCTCACCCCTCCCCCAGGAAACATGCCTTCAACTGATTGGCTGCTTATAGTCAGTCATCACAGGGTTAACTAGGCCTGCTCATAGCCAATCATCATAGAGTTAACTATCAACTGCTAAATACCTATCAACTGCTAAGCACCTGGGAATCCTAGCTCCATCACGTTGACACAGAACCTAAACCATCACAGATGGTATAAGCAAATTTCAAGAAGAAAGGCTAAACCATTGTAGATCTAAGGGAGGCCCTCTCCAAGGAATGTAAAACTCACTTAATGTCACTCATTAATCAGTTGCGATGTGACAACATACAACATATGAATCCTGAGAATCCGAGCATGGACACACATCCTTAACCTTTTCTTGGGACACTTTTGGTAGTTCCTTGCTCAGTCCCTCACTAGCAAAGGGTGTTCATTCTCTTCAGTTTTCCAGTTGAGCATCACCCCTAGGTCAGCATTCTTCAAGAGAAGAATCCACTAACCCTCATTTGGCATAGTGTTTCAAATTTGGAACTCAGAGCTGCTGATACTGTCACCTCCATTTACTTTGTCAGCCTCTCTCATCACTGGCCTTTCTACAAATCAGTAAACACATCATCACTCTCTGACTAACAACATATTGTCCCCTCTTGGCATTGTTTCCTTCAACACCTAAATCACATATTTGTCTTTGAATTTCTCCAGTTTCCCTAAGTAGAGTTAAATTGCTTCTACCTTATAAGGGAACTGGTAACTTATCAACTTTTCCTTCCATTTGGAGGGTGAAATGGGTGATTTCTTTTCTTCAGGGCATGCAAATTTACTTGGAAACAACAAATTGAACAATTTCTTGTCTATTTTTGGCTTAGACTGTCTATGGGATTGAAACACATTTAATGAAGCTCACTGGGCTTATAGGACCTGACTTGCCTGCTGTGGGTGTGAAATACTAATTTCTAATTAGCAAAATGCTTTGACCTCTGACATGTGTTCACACCTCCAATGCTTTCTGCAGCTCACAGCAGGATGGTTTCCATGGCTAAAGCCGCATGCTCTGCCAGCTATGCAGAACCCCCTCCTGACTAAGAACCTGCAGAAGACATGCTACACATTCAGTACCCACTTTAAGAGATATGGAAACTTGCCCCTTTAAGGGACATGCCCCCTCCACCAAATCATTAAAAAATGTGCTGAGGATTCAATCAAGCCTAGTGATGAGATTTATCATCTATCATTCATCCTTAAAATATTGATAGCTCAGGGGTAGAATTCTTGCGTTCCATCTGGGAGACCTCCGATTGAGAACTGGCCAGCGTACCTCATGTGCAGCCATTACCCACAGTCAGTGGAGGCTGTGTGTTGTTAAGATGCTGAGCAGGTGTTAGCAGACTAATACACACTAAGGAGAAAGACCTGGTGACTGACTTCCAGATTTAGTGCCCTCGCCCACTTACACACTTTCACACTACTTCCGTCTAGGCGATCACTATAGAATCTCATGTTTCCCATAGTTAGCGTCCCCTTTTTTATGGGCATTGCATTTCCAGGTGTCAGTACTTACTTGACCAAAGGAGTCACTTTGTGCAGCTTCATTCTGGAGCCCTTGGTAAATGTGGTCTGCAGATCACCTCCGTCACTTACACCTACATCACCTACATGAACATCACCTGTGTTGTACTTTAGCACCGTCAAGTTGGTTCCAAGTTATAATGGCCCTTATTAGGGTTTCCAACGAGCAGCTGGTGGGTTTGAACAGCCAGCCTTGAGGTTAGCAGTGTCCAAATCAGGCTTCCAAAATCATCTGTAGCATTTAAAGATATTTTTTCCCCAATGGAATCAAACTTTTGAGGAAGGCAGGAGGGAATCTAAGAATCTGCATTTCAATGACCATTCCAGGGATCTGAATGAAAGTGGAAGTTTAGAACTCACAGCTCTAAACTGCATTAAAACACCTCAGTCTCAGAAACCCTACATAGGCTGACTGTGTGTCCAAACTGACTTGATTAATAGGTTTGACTTGGTTATAAGAAAATCTACAGGGTCCCTGGTGATGCTGTAGGATAAGCATTGGACTACTCACCACAAGGTCAGCAGTTCTAACCTCCCAGTTGCTCTGCTGGAGAAAGAGAAGGATTTCCAGCTTCAGAACTCCTATGCGGCTATTAGTGGGAATCGGCACGATGGCATGATGGCAGTAGGTTTCATTTGGGTTTGATATGACAAACTGTTAAGTTCTCAACTACTAACCAAAAGGTTGGTGGTGTGTATCTTAAACATGTGGGGTCGCCAGGAGTCATATTAATGACAACTGTTTCTTTTTGTTTCTTGAGGCACATACTCCTACTGTGGCCCTGTAGGAGCAGCACTGGACTTCGAATCACAAGGTTGGCAGTTCAAACCCACCAGCTTTACCTTAGAAACCTTATTTAAGGCTACTAGGAGCTCTGGTAGCGTAGTGGTTATGAATTGGACTGCTAACCTCAAGGTCAGCAGTTAGAAACTACCAGCTGTTCTGTAGGAGAACGATGAGGCTTTCTGCTCCCATAAAGATTTACAACCTTGGAAACCCTGTACAGGGTCGCTATGAGCCGGAACCGACTCCACGGTACTTCCCAACAACACCATGAGTCAGAACTGAATCAACAGCACTTAGCAACAACAAGCAGCAATCATGGCACAATACTCATCATGAAAGAACGGCCTTCAAAACGCAAGGAAGCAAACGAAAATATCATTTATGGACCACCACTGTGCTATTTTGATTTTTGAATAATCATTACAAGACATAGGTGAGATGGAGATTATTGGAACTGTCACATTCTGAAGATCAACTCAGAATGGTTAAGTCATTATTAACACTAAGCTCTAAAATCAAAAGATAGCTATGAGTCAGAACCAACTGGACGACACCTACCCACAATTGCTGTGAGGTACTCTGGTAGCGTAGTGGTTACGAATCGGGCTGCGAACCTTAAGGTCAGCGGTTCGAAACTACCAGCCGCTCCGCGGGAGAAAGATGAGGCTTTCTACTCCCGTAAAGATTTACACCCTCGGAAACCCTGTATAGGGTCGCTATGGGTTGGACCCGACTCGATGGCACTTAACAACAACAACAACATCCTGATAGGTAACCTACTTTCCAGACTATAAGTGTGCTGGCTCAATACGATAAGCACTGGCCTACAAACCACAAGGTGGTTTAAGCCCACCAGTCGCTCCATGGGAGAAAGATGAGACTTTCGGCTCCCCTGAAGATTTACTTAGATCTTTGGAAATGATCTATACAGGGTCACTATGAGTTGGAACTGTCTCCATGACACTTAACAACAACAACTTTCCAACGCCATAAGTGGGGAGGTTGACACCATTCTTTTTGCACTGACCACTTCCCTCAGGAGATGGCCAGGTCCTTCTTTGTCTTTGTTTCCCTATCATGTTGCTCTAAATAAGTATTTTTATCAGATTGCTCACTGACCATTACAATTGAGTCGATTCCAATATACAACAGAATTGCCCATAGGGTTTCCAAGATTGTAATCTTGATCAAAGCTGACTACCACATCTTTCTCCAGTGGAGGGTGGAGCATTTGATGGGTTTGAACTGCTGACCTTTCACTTAGCAGCTTAACCATTGCACCACCAAGGCTCTGTTTTTCAATAAGAAAGAACCTGCAGGAAAGAGGAAGACCATAACTAGGCTGCCTGGAGAGGCTGGACTGAATTTTGTATGCTTACTGTTCATTTCTGCCACTTAGATAGGTAATTCTGAGCAGCTGTGATATGCGGTTAGGCTCTGTGATGGATGGGAATGTCTCCCCCACTTCCTCTGAGACTCCCAACAGCTCTGAGAACAAAGCCTCACGCAGGAGACCATCAGTAAATGCCTTGACTAATGATTGCATCTGTATCAGACAAGAACTGTATCCATTGTGTAAAGCAAATGAATGCACTGGGTCAGTGTCAAATTAGCCAATAAACAAGGCAAGCATGGGCTTGCTTGTGCATACTTACTAATCTCTAATGAACAATACCACTTTTTTTTGTTTTGTTTTTCCACCACATTAAAGATTCAGCCTCTAGGTATGGGTGGCATCTATCTCTCCAACCCCACAGCACCTTCCCACAAAATTAAAGCCTCTTTTCAAATATACTCTCTGACAAGGAGGGAGTATTGAGTCAGTAAGGTAAGCACATGCTTAGTTGTGCTTACTTACTAGTATGTAGTGAACAATTTCATAATTTTCCAGCGAAACGCTTGTGAAATTATTCACTAGAGATTGATAAATAAATTCAAGTAAGCCAGTGCTTACCTTGCTTACTGAGTAATGAGTCCTTTGCTGGAATGAAAATAAGAAAAATAACAAGTTGTTTGTTCCAAAGGTGTGCTCCAGGGGTCAAATAAATTGTCTGAGTGGCCTCGTAAAAGTAACACAGTTAACTTCTTTTTGAATCCAAACATCTTTACAGCCATTCCTTTTTTCTTGTACTCAAAGGAAGGCAATATACAAGCTGGTTATGAGCAGGGACTCTGAATCAACTATGAAGCAACCACAGCTTGGTGTATGTGTTTGGCAGGGTTGGCTCGCCCCATAGGATTTTCTTGGCGATACTCTTTATAGAAGGAGAATGCCAGACCCTTTTCCACAACACTGGCTGTCGGCTGAATTGGAACTGTCAACGTTTCAGGTACTGTCTGAGTGTAAGCTGTTTGTGATGCCTAGGAACCTTTGTAACTAGATGACTTGTGTTTGTATCACCCTCATTTAAAACCTTCGGAACCTCGGGTAACTCATTTGTAACATGGGCAAAAAATAGCACCTACCTCATTAGTTATGTGGAAAGGTTAGCAATTAGCACAGTGGCTGGCACATGAAGGTTTTCAAAAATGTTGTTTACTATTTTTTCATCAAATGTCTATTGAGAAGGTCATATGGAACAGGGACTGAGTGAGCCCCTTTGCATGCATGATCTCATAAATACTGTGAGGTACATATCTGTACCAACTGTTGCCTATGGTGTACTTTACTCGTCATCCCACTTCAGAGGTGCTCTTGACAATAGTGTTAGGATGTGCTCTCTGCCTGAGGCTGCTGTCCAGTCATTATCAGGTGCAGGTGTTGGGGAGCTAATGCCTAGAGAGCAGCCCTTAGCTAATAAGGGATGGGAATTATCAGGAGTTCGAATCTACCAGCCACCCCTAGGCATTACAGTCTCAGAAACCCTCTACAGGGTCACTATGAGTTACAACGGACTCTATGACACTTAAGAACAACAAACACATTTTTGTCTTAGAATCTGCTTTGGGGGTAATACAGACTAGAACACAATACTGTTGTTGTCAAGTACCATCTAGTGGGTTCTGACCCATAGCAACCCCATATAGTGTTTCTGAGGAGCGACTGGTGAGCTTGAACCGCTGACCTTGTGGCTCACACTGAAATTGCAGTCCGGAGCATTAACCCACAGCACCACACAAGGATAGTATGGATGGCTTCAATTTTCACATGTATACACTCAGGTCCTGACCACTTGTCAGTTTGTTATACTGTAGTGGCTTGCGTGTTGCAGAGATGCTGGAACCTGTGTCAAAATTATTTTAAATACCAGCAGGGACACACACGGTGAAAAGATTTCAACATCGCTTCTAGACTAAGACAGAAGAGGAAGAAGGAGAGGCAGGCTACTTTTGAATGGTTTGTCACTAAAAATTTTATGAATAGCAGTGGAAGACTGTCATAGTTAGTGTGGGGAAATAAATTTCTCAGGTTGGAAGACACTCGAAATATGATTAGGGAAGAGCTGCTTTCTCAAAGTAGAGTTGACCATGATGATGTGGATTGAGTAAAGCTTTTAGGACCTTTAATTGCTAATGGGGCACAACTCAAAATGAGGAGAAACAGCTGCCAAGCATCCATTAATAATCAGACTATAGAATGTACGAAGTATGAATCTAGGAAAATTGGAAAGTTGTCAAAAATGAAATGGGAGAGAGTCCTGACAGCTTTATTTTCTCCTTCCAGACCTGAGGCCTCCTCCACAAACATGCTTTGCCAGATCCTCAGTTAGGCCAAGAAACACCCGAGCTTGATCCCTCTCTTCGTATTTAAGTATTGAGGTACCGGAACAGCACTTATGTCATGCGTCCGGCGTTGTTTAATCCAGATGTTAGTTGGGGCAGAAAGAATAACCCAGAACATGCAACAACCTGGGTCCCAATGAGCAATACAAGTTCTACTCAGTGAATGTGGATCACAGCAAATTGAAGAAAGAGGGCCCTGACTTCTAAATGAAATGTTTTCCCTTAAAGCTGTTTAGAATGAAGGTCTTCCTGAAGCCATCCACACAATTTGCCATTTAACCAGGATATCTTTCTTCCCTAAATGCACAGAATATGTTGATGTATCATGTTGGGATTTACAATGAATAATAAATATCTGAAACTTGGAGAAAAAAAATGAAATTTAATATCTAAAGATCAATATCCTAGGCATTGTTGAAATGGAATGCTCTTGGCCATTTTGAATCTAATAACTATATGGTTTACTATGTCCAAAAACAACCCAAACAAACAACTCTGTGTTGGAAGAAGTACAGCCAGAGTGCTCCTTAAAAACAAGGCTGGCATACTGTGGACATACTGTCGGTAGGAACCAGTCCCCGGAGAAGGCCATCATGCTAGGTAAAGCGGAAGAGACCCCTAACAAGATGGACTGGCACAGTGGCAACAGCATTGGGCTCAAGCATGACAACAATTGTGAGGGTGGTACAGGAGAGGCCAGGGTTACTATGACTTGGACGTGACTTGATACACCTAATGAAAACATACACTGAGGCACACTGAGGTTAGCTGGACTTCCCTCCACTGCGCTGTAAGAGCCTTTAAGTGTCGTAAGTGTACATAACCTGCTATGTAAGCTGTTAAGTGTAGCACTGAGGCATTGAGAAGGAGCCACGGAAGTGTAGTGGTTCAGTAACTGACTGCTAACCAAAAGGTTGGAACCCACTAGCTGCTCGGTAGAAAGATGTGGCAATCTGCTTCCATAAAGCTTTGTTGTTGTAAGTGTAAGTGCCCCTGAGTCAGCTCCAACTCGTCGGATTTCCAAGGATCAGCTGGTGGGTTTGAACCACTGACCTTAGGGCCCAGTACATTATCCTATAGTGCCACAGCAGGACTCCTTAAAATCCTATGGGGTAGTTCTATCTGTCCTATGGGGTCTCTATGAGTTGGAATCAACTCCATTGATAGTTCAGGGGATATTGAGTAGGGACAATTTTAGAATGAGTTAAGATTTTGCAGAGAGAGTGGTATTTGAGTTGCTTTTTCAAAGACCTGTAGGTGACTGAATGCCTGGAGAAGACAGGCAAAGACAAGGTTAGTACCATCACACGTTCAGGGATGGCTGTGTGAATTGTAGAGAAACAGATGCACTCACACTAGGTTAATAGGACTGTGTCTCCCCTCAGTTCAAGTGTTCCCCCTATTATGCAGCCCAGAAACCTTCCCTGGGAGCTCTGTAAATAAGCCCTTTATCCAGAAGTAAGGTGGACCCAAGACCCTACTGTAACAAGGGCCTTTAACAGTACTGAATGTCTCTACATCTTAATTAGTTATGAAATATTTGGAATATAATGTTCTTGGGAAATGGTAGAGCAAAACCAAAGCTATTTACTGATTGAATGTCATGTTTCTTGTCCTCCCTTTTCTTTTCAAAATACCCTATTCATGTCACAGCTGAAAATATAAATGTCACTTTGATACGTCAGCTAACATAAGATTTTAATGCCATAAGCAATTACCCAGCTTGCACCTCCCCATAGCATGCAAGCAGACAAAACAGACCTCCGTGCCTAATGGAGAAGAGTTCCACCTAAGACAGCAGAAACATATGGTCCTTCAACAGGTCAGGAATTCCACAGATTTCTCTCCAGTTGGCCTGGGAAAGGCTAGGTCAGCACAGTTACAATTACGGAAAAGCACTGTCAGTGTGAGACTTGGTGAGCTGGGCAAAGGGACCCATCTGCCAAGGAGGCAGAAGCACAACAAAGAAACACTGACTGCCAACTTCATGGTCCAAGATGGAGAGGTGTATTTTCCATAGGAATGGATTAATCTCTCCTGATATCTTCTTCAATTTGATCTTTGTTGTTGTTGTTAAGTGCCGTCGAGTCGATTCCGACCCATAGCAACCCTATATAGGGTTCCCAAGGAGCAGCTGGTGAGCTTGAACCACCGACCTTGCAGTTAAAACGGCTTTGCAGTCTGACGCATTAGCCCACAGCACCACATCAGGACTCCCAATAAGTTAAGTACAAAGACTTTTTAACTTAATAACTGGTTATCAGATTCTTCTTTATTCCATATTCTAGATTAGTCATTGATATGTATGTACCAAGTTATGGGGAATATATTTGTATATGATTTTACTTTTTAATTGGAAGATTCAGGCTTTGCAGAGAAAGGGGTAGTGGTGGTGGGGTGGAGATTAGCAATCCTATGAGAAATGGCTTGAAGAATGGATTCAAAAACATTCTGATTAGATTTTAAAAGGTATTATTTAAAAAGGAACTGTATGAAAATTTTACTTTGTGTTGATCATAGTAAAGCAGAAACAATGAGAGAGAGAAATCAATCATCAGAAGACAAAGCAGACTAACAGCCCCACCCCCTGGAGTTGGTGGAGGACTCTATCTTGGAGTGGCTGTCCTGATGCTGATTTGTTACCTCTGACTATGCCCCACGGGTGCTTATATGAAAATAAAGATCTCAGACAGGATGTGCTCTCTGTGAGCCCTCTATTCATTCTGTAAGCTAGCTGGCATGAGTACATGTAAAAAGGGGTTCTTTGTAAGGTATACAGCAGACAGAGAGGGATGGCGAGGGTTTCTTTGGTCTCTGTCTAAAGAAGATTCCCTCTCCCCTCTTAGACCACCTTAGGGGTGATGCTGAGCTCTGAGGCATGGTGAGAAGCATGTTCTCCCAGCAGATGGATGCTCTGTTGCGAGCATTTTTTAAATCTAGGCCAGAGTTGCTTCTGCCAGTCCAGTAATGACCCGTCTCTCTAAACTGCAATTGCAGGACTCTCTACTAAAAGAAAATCAAAACCAGGGAAGAGAGCCAAGTGTTGCAGGCGCAGACATTCGAGGTGAGCGCCCATCATATTTTGCCACCTTATAATTTCCCTCGCATGTATCCATTGTGTGTCTGGCACTGTGCTAGACATTGAGATACAGAGCAATAGGGATCTTTATAGAGGGTTGGTAGAGAAATGGAGCTGATCAACGCTGAGGAAAGATTTTATGTAGGTCTTAACAAGAAAGATGGAACGTGGCCAGAGTTCAGCTCTGTGGTACAATGTGGCATATCAGGTAAGATGTACAAGACACAGAATAATCAGGAAACAGATGGAAGACATTTCTGTGGGGGTGGTCCTTGAGATGGAAGCTAAGATGTGAGGGGTGGACCAAAGGCAGCAAGGTTGGGGAGAAAGTAGAGCTGGCAGGGAGCTGCAGGTAGCGGGGAGCCGCACAGAAGACCGACATGCTCAATTTGTCTTCTAGAAAGAACAGCAAAAGCAATTAATAGAGGTCCTGTAGTTATTGTTGTTGTGTTGATTGTGGAGATACCTCTGATTTAAGCTGACCCCAGGCACAATGGAATGCAACCCTGCCTGGTCTGGTGCCATCCTCAAGATCACTTGTAGGCTGAGCTATTGTTTGTATAACAATATGCATATGACTGATCCTCAGAAGACCACCACCAGACCTTTCTTCCTAGTATCTCTTAATCTGTAAGCTTGCTGAAACCTATTCATCATCACAACAACACAGAAGCAATACACAGATGGGCAGTGGCTGAGCATGGGAATCCAACCCGGGCCTCCAGCATGGAAGGTAAGAATTCTACTATTGAATCACCACTGTTTCATTTATAGAGATCCTGGTGTTGTTAAGTGCCATGGAGTCAGTTCCGATTCATAGCCACCTGTATAGACTTTCAGAGGCTTTAAATATTTGTGGAAGCAGAAAGCCTTATCTTTCTCCTGTGGAGCAGCTAGTGGGCTTGAACCACAGAACTTGTGGCTCACAATCCAGTGTTTATACTATGGAGCCACTGCGGATATTTATTGTACTTGATGGTATCCTAAGCACTATTTATTTCACAAATCCTCCCAACAATCCTGAGGAACAGGTAATGTGACTAGGGCTTTATTACAGATTGAAAACATGAGGCACTGAGAAGTGAAGCCAGCAGGTGGTGAAGCCAGTCATTGGTAGAACTCAGGAGTTAAACGGAGGAAGTCGCCTTCATAGTCTCTGCTCTTTAACACTAACCTATTATTGCTTATTCACGACTAACTTTGTCAGCACTTGATCTACTAATTCCAATCCACAATTTCAGAAATGGAAACTAAGGCAGAGACAGCCGGTTTGACTCAAGAATGGTCATAGACAAGGATCAGCAGTATTTTCAGTTCAAATAGAATACTATCAGCCAATCGAGTCCTAGGTATTTTAAAAAATAAGTTTAAATGTAGAGCCAAACCAAGCAAACCCAACTGATTACCATGAAGACAATTCTAACTCAGAGCCACCCTATAAGACAATTAGAAGTATTCCATAATGTTTCCAAGGCTGTGCTCTTCGGAGAAGCCAACTGTCACATCTTTCTTCTGTAGGGTGGCTGGGGGGATTCAAACAATTTACCTTTTGGCTAACAAGTCCCCAGGACTCCTTAAAATGTTTTGTGTTGTTCTTAAGTGTGTTGAGTCAGTTCCAACTCATAGCAACCCTGTATAGGGTTTCCAAGGAACAGGTGGTAGGCTTGAACCGCTGACCTTGAGGTTAGCACTACAGTGCAGATCCTACAGTTCCAAATCAAACCCATGGTCACTGAAGGAATCTGAGCTCACCGCAACCCTATCTAGGCTTTTGGAAATCATAAGTCTTTATGGTAGCAGACACTTCCACCTTTTGCCTTCAAGTGATTGGTGAGATTGAACCACTGAATGTGCACCAACCCCTAACGCATGGTACCACTAGGCTGCTGCAAGTGTAGAACAGGGACCATTAAAGTAAGATACTTCAACAGGAATTCCTAAATCTTGGATACTTCATTTTAAAAGTGCTGACAGTTCTGGATTTGCCTAATAAGATGCTTGACAGTGAAATTTCCAAGGCATCAAGAAAATCTTCAATAATTTTACCACAGTGTTGTAAATTAACTGTTGTAAAGCAAATCAATTTGCCTTCTTGGAAATTCCTTTTATCACACACAGACTCACCTCAAATGGTAAGAGAACTAATTTGTGTAACAATAACAATCTTGGGAAAGAGAAGAGGTCTGGGTTCCGACCCATCTCACCAGACCCCTGACAGTAATCTGGCACTCAAGATTGAATTCTATCACTGACATTTAGAGCTCAGGTGATCTAGACCATTAATAGGAAAAAAAAACAAAAATAACTATCAAGGAAAATGCACACATATCAAGCAACTTACTATTTACCAACTTTGATGCTAACTTCTTATTGAAGAATAAATGATTCCAGGGCCATTTCAAAGACCCTTTCCAATGCAAATCCATCAGTGCTTTAAAGCCAGCTTTCAAAGTGTGATTCCAAATGGCAGACATCTTGTTCCCTGTGAAGATAAACTGGTACCTAATTCAGTCATTCAGAAGAGTCCTTTATAATATCATCACACAATAAATCAAGAGCACCACTGTTATTTATGAGCAATTTTGACTTTGTCTTTTCCCACTGTATCTTTTCAGTCTTGTTCTAAACTTCTAACTTCGGTCTCACTGCCAGATTTGGAAGGACCAATTAAGTAGGGCAACTGAGTGTGGTGCTGTGGATTAATGCACCAGACTGCAAAGCCATTTGAATTGAAAGATTGGCAGTTCAAGCTCACCAGCTGCTCCTCTGAAACCCTATACAGGGTCACTATGGGTCAGAACTGACTCGAAGGCACTTAACAACAACAACACCCCACTTTTGAAGAGCTGGGTACTTGCTGAGGTTGGAAGGAATAAACACCTATTGGCACAGAGATGGGTTGGAATGGAGAGAAACTCTAAGATAGAGGAGGAGTTGGCAGACTGCTCCTCCCAGCTATTTTCCAAGCAATGCAGAGATTTCTCCTTGGATTTCCCAATAAATTAAAAGCTTTGGTGCCAAAAACTGCGCAGAAGCCACTTTTTTAAATTAACAATGTGAAATGAGCTCTGTGGCTGTAAAACTAGGAGCCATGATGGCACTGAGGATAAGCACTGGACTGCTAACCATTAAGTCAGCAACTTAAATTCACAGTGATAAGGGATTCTGCTACCATAGAGGCAGGAGGCCCCAGCCCAGAAGACTTGAGGCCTAGGAAGGAGGGAAGAGGCCCCTGACCAGAAGACCTTGAGGCTTAGGTCCCATACAAAGGAAACTAACAGCTTCATGTGCTTTTGTAAAAAGCCGCTTATCTAGGAACCACTAATGAGAAAGTAACACGGTGGCCTCCTCCTCAGCCCTATGTTATCCTATATAAAGCTAGTATGAAAGCTAGTTTGGGGAGCTTGGTTTCTTTGGGACATTAGCCCACTGAGGCTCCACTGGCAATAATGCTTCTTCCTCTAATAGCACTGGTGTTTGGGTGACTTCCCATTCCAGCCTTGTCTTTTTGCAACACCATAAAGATTTATAGTCTCAGAAACCTATATAGGGTCTCTGTAAGTCAGAACAGAGTCTTGGTATGGTGCTGTGGGTTAATGCCCCAGACTGCAAAGTTGTTTGAACTGCAAGGTTGGCGGTTCAAGCTCACCAGCAGCTCATCAGAAACCCTATACAGGGTCACTATGGGTCAGAACTGACTTGGTGGCACTTCCAGCAACATCAACATGAGTTGGAATTAATTTGATGGCAGTGGGGAGGCTGGTGTGATGCTGAGGGTTAATGTGTTGGACAGCAAAGTTGGTTTGGACTGCAAGGTTGGTGGTTCAAGCTCACCAGTGTCTCCTTGAAAACCCTATACAGGGTTTTCTGTGTCAGAACCAACTCAACGCACTTAACACAACAACAATGAAAAGAGGAAGGACTGTGCAGAACACAGTAAACGTGATATAAAAGTTTTATATTGATAGAAAGGAGATCTGGTAGCGTAGTAGTTATGAATCGGACTGCTAATGTCATGGTCAGCAGTTTGACCAAGGTTTCCACCGATGAAAGATTTACAGCCACAGAAACCCTATTCAGGATTGCTATGAGTCGGAACAGAATCCATGGCACAAAACCACCACCACCACCACCATACTGATGGACAGAATATGGACACATACCCTAGGAATAGAATTGCTGGGTCATTCTGGTGTGTGGCCCTGTGGGCTAATGTGCTGGATTGCAAGGTGAGTTTGAAACACAAGTTTGGTGGGTCAGAACAGACTCCAGGGCACTTCATGACAACAACAAGGTGAATTCTAAATGTAGGTTTTTTGAGGAACCATCAATCTGTCTTCTTTCCCACCCATTCGACTTTGTCATTTAAAGAGAAGTAATTCAATGAAAGAATCCTGGTGTGATGTAAGATGTAGCACTGGACCACAAGGTCAGTTTGAAACACAAGGTCTTCAGTTCAAGCTCAACTTCCGCTCCTTGGAAACCCTATACAGCATCTATATGAGTTGGGAAAAAAAACTCAATGGCACTTAACAACAACAACAATGCAATGAAAGCAAAATGCTCAAAAATGTGGAGGCTAATTTGGAGTGAAAGGCTAAAAAGGAGAGGATTGGGAAACATCAGTTATCATGATAAAAATACCCCACCATGTTGTTGATGTTGTTAATAGGGACACACACTTAACACTCAAAAATGACCACAAGTTTATCTCAAAACCACAGCCCCTGTTCCTTCTCCCTCAACCCCACTCCTGCTCTCTAGAAGGGAACAGACATTCTCTCTTCTAGCTGTGCATACCAAAACGTCTAGTTCTCCTACTTTAGTTAGCATATCCTAAGAAGGAGCCTCCTCCTCCCACTCTGAAACTCTTGGTTCTCTAGGAGGCCATAGACTGCCTGGCACCTTTGGATTTTCTTACCTGCCTTTATCCATCATTCTTCTGTCAGTCTGTCTTACTGTGGTGGCTTGTGAGTTGTTGTGATTCTGAAAGCTATGACACTGGTATTTTAAATACCAGCAGGGTCACCCATGGTGGACGGTTTTAGACGAGCTTCCAGACAAAGATAGACTAGGATGGAACTACTTCCAAATATAGAGTCATTGAAAACCTTATGAATAACAGAGAAACACTGTCAGATGTACTGCTGAGCTCAAAGTAGAACTGACTGTGATGATGCAAATGCAGTAAAGCCATGGGAGTCAAGCCCAAAAACCTTAAATTGCTGATAAGGTACAACTCAAAATGAAGAGAAACATCTGTAAACATCCATTAATAAAAGGAACATGGAATGTACTAAGTATGAATATAGGAAAATTGGAGATAGCCAAAAACAAAATGGAATGCATAAACATCGATATCATAGGCATTGTTGATATTGCAAGGTGACATCGAGTCAGTACCGACTCATAGCGACCTTATGCACAGCAGAACGAAACACTACCTGATCCTGGGCCAACCTCACTACTGTTGCCATGCTTAATATTTAGCCCATCGATGTTGCAACTTGGCAAATCCACCTCATTGGGAGGTCTTCCTTTTTTTCGCTGACCCTCTACCTTACCAAATATGATATCCTTCTCCAG
>NW_006408546.1:24696185-24711373 GCF_000296735.1 Chrysochloris asiatica | reverse complement strand
TCACAGTGACCCTGTATAGCATTTCTGAGGAGCGGCTGGTGAGTTTGAATGGCCAACCTTGCTGTTCAAACTGACTTTGCAGTCCAGTGCATTATCCTACAGCATCTCACCACGACTCCTATTCCATTATAAACACATGAAAATGAAAGTGGGCTAAGAAAAGGTAGGACCAGTAAGAGGGAGGACTCAAAAATGACACTGTGTTCCTCATTTTGACCAGCTTCTTGGCAATATACTACAAATCACACCTAGTGACCAGATGATTCAGTTTCCCCATATTGGACTAAGTCACCCATGGAGTCCTAATGTGGCACCACAGGATAAGCACTCGACCTCAAGGTCGGTTTGAACCACAAGATCCATGGTTTGAACCCACTAGCCTTTCCTCGTAAACCCTCAGAAAGTCAGTTAGAACTGACTCAAGAACTTTTAACACAAACAACCCTTGAGGAGCCTGGGAGAAAATTGGTAGCCTACAGAACTCTCTTCTTGCCCTCTTTTATGTCTCCTATTATATTTGTATTACTTTACTTCTCTGCTAATCCTTAACCTTGCCCCCTGTACTCTAGGGGGATTATGTTTGCTTATCACTTAATTCAGTGGCCTTCCCAGCCTCTTCCAGGATGAGATTAGAATACTCATCAGTCAGAAAAATAAGCTCTATTAGATAGCAGGTTGGATTCCTGAGGTGGTGTAGGATAAGCACGGGATTTTGAACCACAGGGTTTGCTGTTCAAACCCACCAGTTGCTCCTCAGAAACCCTGAATTGGGTCCCTCTGAGTTGGGATCCACTCAACAACATATAAAAATAACAACATTGCACAGCAAAAGTTTAGGTATATAAAACCGCAAAAATTCCATCTGTTGTTGTTGTGGTAAAGTGCTGTCAAGTTGGTTCTGACACATAGCGACCCTGTTTAGAGTTTCCAAAGAGCAGTTGGTGAGCTTGAACCACCAACCTTATGGTTCAAATGGCTTTGCAGTCTGGTGCATTAACCCAGAGCACCACGCCAGGACTCCAATATATGTTTCCATAACTGTATAAACTTTATGGTAAAAAGCAACGGGAATCTTATATGGATACTGTAGACTTCACAGCAAACAAAACCAAAAACTATGGTTGGAAAACAATGTCCCATTTCTCTCCAGTTGTCTAGTTCCTGGAGAATTAATTGGAAAACATAAGTTTGTTAGGTTAGTTGGAAAAAGGACTTTACTGATGGAATTAAGGTTGTTGCTGTTTTTAACCATTGAATAGTTTCTGACTCATGGTGACCCCACGTGTTACAGAGCGGAACTGCTCCCTAGGATTTTTTTGGCAATACTCTTTATGGACTCAAAGGCACTTAACAACAACAATAATCTTTATGAAGGACTTTTGGTATGATGCTGTAAGATCAGAACTAGACAGAGAACCACAAGGTTGCTGGTTCAAACCCACCATCTGTTCTTCAGAAACTGAATCCAGGACTTCTGTGTGAGTCAGAACTGACTCAATGGCACTTACACAACAACAATCTTTATGGTAGTACTTTGTCATGGCTTTCTTCTTCAGTGTCCCTGCGTGGCTGAAACTGCCAACTTTTTGGTTAATAGACAATCATAAACTGCTTCTGTCTCCCAGGCTCCTTGGAGTTCATATTACAGAACATAAAATAGAGATTATCCTAGATTATCTAGGGGTCCAATGTAATGACCCCCTCCCCATACACACAGAAACAGTTGTCATTTAGTCAATCCCTATGCATGGCAACCTCATGTGTGTAAAGTAGAATTGCACAGTGTAAAATTTTTATGAAAGTGTCCTAATACAAGCCAAAGGGCAGTTCTTCTAAAGCACCAACTATTCCAGTAGTTGCTCAGCACTAAACTCTTATTGCTACCCTGTGACTCCAATGTAATCGTGTGAGAGATATGGAAGAAAAGGGGAGAAAAGCCCATGAGCAAGATACACAGATGGGAGAAGAGACAGGAGAGACTGGAAGTGTGAGAAGAATTCACCATTGCTGGCTTTGATGATGAAGAAAGATGCCAAGGCTAGGTAACACAATACATTTGTTGTTGCTGTTAAGTATCATCAAGTCTGTTCTGACTCATAGCAACCCTGTATAGGGTTTCTGGATGTGAGCAGCCTTGTAGATACTCTGGATACTGCCTCAGTTCCTCTTGACAACTGGCAGGTCAGTACAAACTCCCACTTGGGACCTTACTCCACTGGGTCTCTGGAAGAACTAGGATGGACTGCCTTATCCCATATAAGGTCATAGATGATTTATCATGGGTTGTTGTTGTTGTTAGGTGCCATTGAATCGGTGCCAACTCATAGTGACCCTATCACAACAGAACAAAACACTGCCTGGTCCTGGGCCAACCTCACAATTGTAGCCATGGTTGAGCCCATTGATGTTGCCACTTTGCTAATCCATCTCGTTGGGGGTCCTCTTTTTCTCTGACCCTTCACTTTACCAAACATGATATCCTTCTCCAGTGACTGGTCCCTCCTGACAATATGACCGAAGTATGAGAGACGAAGTTTGGCCATCCTGGCCTCCAAGGAGCACTTTGGCTGCACTTCTTCCAACACAGATTTGTTGGTTCTTTGGGCAGCTTGTGGCACTTTCAATATTGTCCTCCAACACCATAACTCAAAAGCATCAATTCTTCTATGGTCTTCCTTATTCACTGTCCAGTGTTCACATGCATATGAGGTTATTGAAAATATCATGGCTTGGATCAGGTGCACCTTAGTCCTCAAGCTGACATCTTTGCTCTTCAACACTATAAAAAGGTCTTGTGCAGGAGATTTGTCTAATGCAATACATCGTCTGATTTCTTGTCTGCTGCTTCTGTGAGTGTTGATAGTTGATCCAAGATGAATGAAGTCCTTGACAACTTCAATCTTTTCTCCATTAATCAGGATGTTGTTTATTGATCCAGTGGTGAGGATTTTTGTTTTCTTTATACTAAGACGCAATCCATACTGAAGGCTTTGCTCTTTGATCTTCATCAGTAAGTATTTTAAGTCCTCTTCACTTTCTGAAAGCAAGGTTGTATCATCTGCATATCACAGTTGTAAATGAGTCTTCCTCCAATCCTAATGTCACATTAACATGGGTGCTTACTGACAAATGCTCAAGAAATTCAATCTGTACTCATTTTAGCAAGAGCAAAGCTTTATTATTTTTGATTTGCAAAATCAGGTGCCAAGCCCAGAAGACAAGGTGGGAAGATGTGCCCCATGACTGTTTTCCAAGCATCTTTATCTCCTAATTTGAAAGTCTCTTCCCTGTCCCTCATTAGCTGAGTACTATGGGGTAAACTATCTTCCCTAAGTCGCCTAGTTCCCTTTGATAGTTACAGTCTTATTTTAATGTTTCTATTTCTTGAACTAGGAGCTCTGGTAGCATAGTGATTACGAGTCAGACTGCTAACCTCTAGGTCAGCAGTTTGAAACTATCAAGGGTTCCACTGGAGAGAGATGAGCCTTTCTGCTCCTATAAAGATTTACAGCCTCATAAACCTTATAGAGGGTCAGTATGAGTCGGAACCAACTCCATGACATACCACCACCACTTCTTGAATGTGTTCCCTTCCCCTTCCCCTAATTGAGCCTATTTACACATATCCTAGGTGAATAAGCTCCTGTCACTATATCACCTAACAATCTCAATTAGCAACTTCCTGGATCCCTTTATTCCAGAAAATGGACCATATATGACTTCTCACAGGAGAAGCATGTGGTAGCTTTCAACAGCTGACCTTGTGGTTCATAGTCCAGTGCTGATACTACAGCACCACTAGAATGGCACTCAGCTAATAACAAGAAATTGGAGATCTCAGTCCTAAAATCTCAAGGAATTGAATTTTTCCAACTACCTTAATGATCAGGAAACAGATTCTCCCCTGTTGTTGTTGTTAAGTGCCTTTGAGTTGATTCCGACCCATAGCGACCCCATATAGGGTTTCCAAGGAGCTGCTCGCTGGTGAGTTTGAACTGCCGACCTTGCAGTTCAAACAGCTTTGCAGTCTGGCATATTAACCCACAGCACCACACCAGGACTCCAGATTCTCCCCTAGAGCTTGCAAAAAGAAGCCAGCCAGTCCATACCTTGATTTTATCTTCCACGAGATTCCATGTCAAACTTCTGATCTCAAGAATGTGAGATAATGAATTTATGTTGTTTTAACCCACTGGGCTAGTAGTCTTTTTTTTTTTGGTAATGACAGCAATACAAAATTAATACAAAGCCATGATCACAAATTCACCAATTTTATAAGCTTTTTATATAAAAAATATTGTAGTGCATTCTCAAAAATGTTTTTGTGATGTAACTATCTTGCTTTACTTTACTGTACTTCATTTTATTTTATTTTATGTACTTGTGGGAACTGTCATTCAGAGGTGTTAAATGAATTGCTTAAACTTCCAGTAGCAAAGGTTAGACTCAAACTCAGGCCTTCTGACATTTTCTGATTTGGTAAGAGTATCTCCCAATTGCTTGAAAATACTTCAAACCTAACTGTTTTACTTTAATTTGAACAGAATCTGTATAGGTTATTCTGGAATCCCTGAGTGATACAAAAAAACAAAAAACAGCTAATCAGTTTTGCTGCTAGCCTACAAGTTTTAGCTTCTGGGCCACATAAAAGCCAGGCCTGGAAACTTTTCTAAGATCATCAGCCACTGAAAACCCTTTGGAGCAGAGTTCTAATGTGAAATAAACTGGGTTGGCATGCAATGATATTGCTAGGGTTGGTGCCACCTAGTGTGGTAAACTCATGGTATCACCTCCCTCATGGAGCGGACTGGTAGGTAGAAGTCCCCTCCCTGCCCCATGGGTGGAGCAACCTAGCCTAGAGGTATTCCATGCCTGTGCAAGGCTAGTGCTGCCCCCAGGGCTCCCTGCCACACCTGCCATCTCCTCCCCTCTCTCAGTGGCCAAGTCAGAGACCCTCTGTCCAGTAGTGGACACCGTGGACAACTGCACTCTGACTGGTGGGGGCATGAGGTGAGAGATTGCCACTGTGAACCCTGCGGTATTTTTGTTGTTACTCCTTCAATCCACACCTAGTAATGCCAATGAGTTAGAGTCAACTGTTTCTTTGTTATTTTTGGTATAGATCATTCTGGAATTTTTGGCTTTTCGGGGCAAAAATATTCTCTAGTTGGTATATAAATTCACCTTCTTCCTCTTTAGGACTTTGGGGTATTAAACAACTGGTGAGAGTCCATATTATAATGGATGAGCTCCCTAAAATTACCCTTATGATTTCTCCTTTTCTGTGTGTTTTGCCTAAGCCCCAAATGCAGACAGTAATGAAATGCAACAATTTGCCACCAGAACACGAAGCCGACTCATAAACACGAAGTGATTTGCTTGAATGCCTATAATGCAAACAAGAATTTATGGGGGTTTAGGCTTCTCTAATGTACATGTTTGTGGAACCATATTGATAATTACAAATACTATTAATCTTCCAGACGTTTCTTAGAAAGAACGGAGCTATACACCATTGATTACTCGAAGAGGTGCTGACAAAACAAGTAAAATCTCTGTTTCTTTCCTGTCCAATAATGTTTCAGACTATGTACAAATACACGTCTCTAGACAAAAGCTTTATCTATGCTAAAGCAGCCATTTCTGGCAGGGGATTCTTATTGACCTTTTAAAGAAAATGTTAGTACACACTTATGAGTGTTTTAGGTCACTAATACAATAAATATGTCATTATTTATTTTTTAAGCCAGTTTCCAGAGACCATAAATATGAAGTCAAGTATACGTTCAAACAGCATTAGTAAAGGCAAATTAGGAACTATACTTTTTCTGCAGTTGCCAAATCAAACCAAACCCATGGCAACTCTGAGAGTCAAAGTAGAACTGTGTTCCATAGGATTTTCAAGACTGATTTTTTGGAAGTAGTTTCTCAGTATTTTATTCTGAGGTTGTCTTGTATGGACCTGCACCTCCAACATTTTGTTAGCAGCTGAGCGTGTTAACACCAGCTAGGGCCTCCAGAAACCAATTCTAATCCTAGATTATACAAAATGAAATGTATATGGAGGGCCAGGATGACGCAAATGAATAGTTACCTGGGTATCAGGAAACTTTGTTAGTGCAATGGTAGAATTCTCCTGTTTTATGCAAGAGTCCTGGTGTGGTGCTGTGAGTTAATGCGCCAGACTGCAAAGCCATTTGAACTACAAGGTAGGTGGTTCAAGCTCACCAGTCACTCCTTGAAAACCCTATGCAGGGCCGCTATGGGTCGGAACCGACTCGACGGCACTTAACAACAACAACAGCAAGAGTCCAGGTGTGGTGCAATGCGCTGGATTGCAAAGTTGATTTGAGTCCCAACATCAGTGGTTAAAGCTCAATGAGCTGCTTCTCGAAAACCCCATACCGGGCCACTGTGAGTTGGAACAGACTTATCAGCACTTAACAACAATAATACGCAGGAGCTGCAGGACTCCTGTCATGGCACTGTAGAATCAGCACTGGACTATGAACCACAAGGTTGGAAGTTCAAATCCACCAACTGCTCCTCAGAAACCCTAGACAGGGTTGCTATACAGGATCCATTCCCGGGTTCAATTCTTAGTCAGTGTAGCTCATGTTCAGTCACTTTTAATGGCCGAGTGGGTTAAAAGTTAGGCCACTGACTGCAAGGTCAGCAAATCAATCCCAGCAGCCACTCTGTGGAAGTCTCAGAATCCCTAAGGAGCAGTTCTACACCATCCTTACTGTCGCTGTGACTTGGAATCACCCTGACAGCAAGTGGTGGTGGGTGCATGCCATTGAGTGGATTCCGACTCACAGTGACCCTCGAGGGAGAGTTTCCGAGGCTGTAAATGTTTATAGGAGCAGCAAGCCTCAGCTTTCTCCTGTGGAGCACCTAGTAGATTCAAACTACTGACCTTGCAGACTAGAAGCCAAGCACATAATCCACTACGCTACCAGGACTCCTAGGGAACAGTGGGCAGGGATCCTGGAACCAGTCCTCCACACCACCACAGATACTGAGGGAAGACTCTACCGACTATGTGCAAGCTACTATGCTTTTGGTGATGTTGTTGTTAAGTGCCCGCAAGTCAGTTCCAACTCATAGTGACTCTGTATAGGATTTCCAAGGAGCAGCTGGTGAGTTTGAAGTGCTGACCTTGCAGTCCAGTGCATTAACCTGCAGCACCACACCAGAACTCCAAGTTACTATGCTAGCAGGGATATAAAATAGTGGCTTGCAATGATCTTAGAGGAAAGTGTAAATTCAACAGGAAATCAGTCACAGAAAAGGCTAATAACCCTATATATCTCAAACTGATACAATTGGACTATGTGACAGAACAGTAGATGGCTGAGGTTTATAAGGAGAACTTGAGTCATCTAGAAAAGGTTAAGCAATAAGTATTCAGTGTGCTCTAGTTAAGAGAGTGTGCCAGTCACTGTAGGAAACCATTGATTAAGAATAGGTTTTTTTATTTTAATTAACCTTTTGGCATTATAAATAATTTCACTTATTAGAAAAATTAACACTTGGGGCATATCTAAATTACTTATTAATTCTAGACCAAAAAAATGATGAAGACTAAAATCACCTTTGTTTCTATTACATATAAATATGGATAAAGTTTAATGCCGAACATAAATTTAGTTTTTGAAAAAGAATTCATATTCTATTTTTTTCCTATTTTTATGGCATTATTCCCTTACCACCATTCTTTAAGCAGTACAGCATATGCTGCCTATAACTTATTATTTCTTGTTGCTAATTTGGCAAACTATCCCTGGTCCTGCAAAGCACAGCCTAAATATAACTTTTTGTACAATGTAGATGATACAGTCTTGCTTGCTGGGAGTGAAGATGACTTAAATACTTACTGACAAAGATCAACGTCTACAGCTTTCAGTATGGGTTGTACCTCAATATAAAGAAAGCAAAAAAACCACACAATTGGATCAACAAATAGCATCACGATAAATGGAGAAAAGATTGAAGTTGTCCAAGACTTCCTTTTGTTTGGATCCACAATCAACACTCTTGGAAGCTGCATGATGTATTGCATTAAGCAAATCGGCTACACACGACATCTTTAAAGTATTCAGATTATCATCGTCAGTACTTGAGTCAGGTGTACCTGACCCAAGCCATCGTGTTTTCAATTGCCTCCAGTGTGGTGCTGCAAGACAAGCACTGGACTGCATGGTCAGTTTGAACCACAAGGTTGGTAGTTCAGAGTCACCAACTACTTCTCAGAAACCCTCTACAGGGTCACTGTGAGTGAGAACCAACTCGGAGGCACTTAACAGCAACAATGTAAGCACTTGAAAGTTGGACAATGAATAAGGAAGACCACAGAAGAATTTATGCATTTCAAATATGGTGTTGGGGAGGAATATTAAAAGTACCATGGGTTACCAGAAGAACAAACAGATCTGTATTGGAAGAAGTGTACCAGAGTGTGCCTTAGAAACCAGATGGCCACATTTGTTTCTCACACTTTGGAGATGTTACCAGGTGAGACCAATCCCTATAAAAGGACATCATTTTAGGTAAAGTGGAAGGTCAGTGAAAAAGAGGAAAATCCTCAATGACATGGACTGCCACAGTGGCATCACCAGTGGGCTCAACTGTAACAACAATTGTGAGGCTGGCACAGGATCATGCAGTGTTTTGTTTGCTGTGCTATGAGGGTTGCTAGGAGTCAGAACAGACTCTATGGCATCTAACAACAGCAAACACTGACTTATGACCATTTTATTTGTGTCTGAATAGAACTGTGCTCCATAGAGACTTCAAAGGCTGAGTTTTTTAAAAGTAGGATGCCAGCACAGGACAGAGGCCTCAGGGACACATGTCTGAGAGGCCTAAGATAAGTTGAGGCATGTCTGCAGTATGGCAGACAAGAGCCATTCCTGACAGGAGAACTGCTGCATTCTGGGTTGTCTCTGATCCTGAATTGTACCCTGTTCACTTCCCTAATAACCCCCATAACCCTGAGTGTTGTCAGGAGTTTTCTGTGGACATTCCAATGAATTATACAACCCAGAGGTGAAGCACACAGTGCTGTGGGAAGGTTGGGTGGCATCAGGTAAAGAAGGTTGTAGGCTGGAGGCATGTTTGATCTCTATTTCATAGGTATCAGCCATGGGCTGAATTTGAGTTTGATTCCCCTTCTTCCTTGTGAAGTCAAAGGAAATCCAACATGGCCCCAACATGGTCTTTGAACTTTGTTAGTTGTATTTGCCTTCAATAGAATTCTTATCCTTGCAGAAGAATCCTACAAACAATCAGCAAAGGAGAAAGACCCACAGCTACTGCACTTTTCAGTGAGGGTATATGAGGACACCGTGTGCTGGAAAGCACATTTCTTGGCACCTAGATTCCAGATGACTGGATACAGAACGGCAGAGCAGACTGGTCTACAGCTCTGGGATTCTGAGAAACTAAAACAATGAAAGTCTTGGCTCAGACACTCATTTGCAATTCCTGACCACAGAGAGAGCTCTCCTGAAAATTTTATTTGCTAGAGATGATCTAACTAGGGATAGAAAGAATATCTCCGAGTCTCTGTAAATGAACGGAAGCACACACAGCACTTGTTTTGTGTTGTTAACTAAAAGGAAGTAAAGTAACAAAGCTATGTTTGACCAAATTTCATTGTCAGGGAACTTTTTAACTGAACATCATGGGCAGGACCAAGCTTTCATAAGCTAGCTAAGCTTTGAGTCTGGGTCTCTGATTACAAGGTGAGGCTACCCTTTGTTGTGTTCCTGTAGGATAAGCAGTGGACCGCAAGGTCATTTTGAACTACAAAGTCGGTGGTTCAAACCCACAAGCTGTTCCTCAGAAACCCTACACAGGGTCCCTATGTGTTAGAACCAACTCTATATGTCTTAACACCACCAACACTCTGGGGACTATATTTCCCTCCTCGTTTTTTCTTTGCCTTTTTTTCCCACTTCTGATTTTGATTAAAATACAAATTAACAATGTCCTAAGGAGCTGGAGGATAAGCACTTGACCATACGGTTAGTTTGAACTGCAAGGTCGGTGATTCAAACTCACCAGCTGCTTCTCAAAAATCATATACAGGGTCACTGTGGGTCAGAACTGACTGGACAGGCACTTAACAACAACAAACCCCCAAAACAAACCCACTGCCATCAACTGAACTTAAGCTCACCATGACTGTATGTAGGGTTTCTGAAGACTAAGAGGCCTATGAAAGGTGCCAACAGGATGCTCGCCTATCAGAACCACACTAACTAAATGACTCCGGTCTCTCTTCCTTCTAAAGTTGGCCCTGTTTGTGCCTTAGTAACTGAAATCTTTAGGTTTCATTCAATAACAAGTGCAAAACATTGTATCCAAGCGAACATTCAAGTGCCCCAGTTCATACTTCATCACAAACAACTCTCATCATGACAGAACATTACAAAATGGTCCCACTTAACACCAAGGCAAGCACAAATAGTTGATTTTGCTTCTATAAATAAACACAAATTGTCAAGTCATATGGTCTTCCTAACTTGCCAGACAAATTAACAGAGTTTTAATTTGAATGCTATTTGGAGTAGCTGGAATGGAATAGTATCCTTTGCTGTTTTCTCTTCTCTTTATCCAGTTCCTGCAAAGGTTGTTAAAGTTAACACTTAGGACAAAACTCTTTTCTGAACTTCAGATCTACATCCATTTATTTCATTTTGATTATGCTATACTTTTCACTTCTGGTGTGGTGTTGGAGGATAAACACTGGACTGCTAACCACAAGGTCAGTGGTTCAAAACCACCAGCTGCTCCTTGGAAACCCTTTACAGTGTCATTTTGAGTTGGAACTGACTTGGCAACACTTAACAATACTATTGAGTTCTGGTGTGACACTGTGGGTTAATGTGCTGGACTGCAAAGTTGGTTTGAACCACAAGGTCAGTGATTCAAGATTTACAGCTGCTCCTTGGGTCACTATGGGTCAGACTCAACTACATTGTACTTAATAACAACAACAACATGTAACCATATGTGATGGCTGGTACCTGCTGCTCCTCCCTCCTACTCTGTTCTTCAGCCCCCTCCTTCCACATTTCTCTTACTGATGGTATCATCTCATCTCCTTGTTGACCTTCTGAGTTTCTTGTTGAACTGCTCATTACCTTCAGTAACCCCAATTAATATCCATAACACCACTTACTTTTTATCCTGTAGGTCCATTGTTGTTAAGTGCTACTGACCTGGTTCTGACCCATAACCCTGTGTAGGGTTTCTGAGGAGTGGCTGGTGAGCTTGAACTGCTGACCTTATGGTTCACACTGACTTTGCAGTCCAGCCCGTTAACCCACAGTGAGTGCCACATCAGGACTCCACAACTACAGTATTCTCTCTTAACATCTCTTTGATCACACCTGGGAATTTCCACAAAAGTGAATAAGTCACAAAGAATTACTAGTAGAATTCTAGTTCATACACACGCATGTTTATTTCAAACAAATCATGTTTAAACATGTCTCTGTGATCCATGGATCACTAAGGACAAGTACTCTCAGTACACATTTGTCTTAATTTCATTAGAATGCCTTCAGAAACAGGATACTTCTTATGTCATAGAAAAAATGATTCTGAGGTTACGACTAGTATCACGTTGAATAAAACTCAAGTAGACATACTGCCAAATCATTGAAGCTATGCAACAACTTTTCAGTAATGCTGCTCTTTATAAAACAAGTTGTTTGATGGATCAAGCATTTTAAGAAAGGTCAGGAAGACCTCAAAGTTGAGCCAAGAGAGGGAAGACCATCAACCTCAATGAATGAAGAAACTGACTGAAATCCAAAAGCTAGATGAAGAAGACCACAGAATAACCACTGAGACAGTGACGACTGAACCTGGGATCTCCATGGTTCAGGATTTTCCATGTTAGGTGAACATCTTGGTCTCAGCAAGATTTAGGTTCAACTGACCCCAAAAGTATTATGCAAAGATCACCTATCCCAAAGAAATGATCTTTCCATCACTCTTTTCAACAAGCTCAAAGCTAATGAAAATGATTTTGTGGAACAAAAAATACAACCAAGGATGAGTCTTGAGTTTACTAATAGGATCCAGGATCAAGGTCCAATCAAAACATTAACTTCTGAGGGGATCTGCTGGTCCATTTAAATTTAAGGTAAAGAGGTCATCTCAGAAAGTTATAGAAATCACTTTTGGATTCCAAAGGAGTAATCTTGATAAATTTTTTGGAAGGACACATGGAACTTAGTAACAAAGATTTAAGAAAATTGAAAAGTGCACTGGTAAATAAAAGTTCAGGAAAGTTGTGGCAAGGAAATATTTCCCATCACCACAATTCCCCTGCTCATTCTTGGGGCACACCAAGGATTTTGCTATGAGAATTTCCTTAGGAACCCTTACCTTATCCTCCATAGATCTATCATCTTACCCCTTCAGATTTCTTTTTGTTCCCTAAACTCAAAAGACCATTTCAAAGGAACACAATTTGAAATTGTGCCTAGGGACTCATGGGGTGGTACTGTGGGTTACTGTACTGGAATGCAAAGTCACTTTGAACTGTAAGGTCAGCTGTTTAAGGTCACCAGCCACTCCTCAAAACCCCTAAACAGGTTCAGTCGCTATGGGTAGGAACCAACTTGACGGCACTTAACAACAACAACTGCTGTTTTGATGTGGTGTAAACTGAAGAGCACAGATTTCTTTGGGGAAGGCTTAGAAAGATGGAAACATAGCCTTTAGAAGTGCATAGATCTAAATGGAGGTTATATAGAGAAACAAGAGTTTCACATTTTGATATTTTTGTTTAATAAATGTTTCTATGTGCTTTTAAGGACTAACTTTTGACTTACCATCATACTTATCTGTTTCTTGCTTATCATATACCTTCCTCATGGGTTGTGTTAGAGTAGACACCACTTTTGTCTCCCGTTGTGTACCTATTACCTCTCATAATGCCTATCATGTGTCATTGTTGTTGTTAAGTGACGTTGAGTCAGTTCTGACTCATAGCAACCCTGTATAGTGTTTCTGAGGAGTGGCTGTGAGCTTGAACTGCTGACCTTGTGGCTCAAACTGGCCTTGCAGTCCAGCACATTAACCCATAATGCCACACAGGAATACCCCCTAAAAATAGATTCACTACGGTCCAGTCTATTCCGACGTACACTGACCCTGTGTAGGTTTTGAGACTGTAAATCTTTACAAGAGCAGACTGCCTCATCTTTCTACCATGGATCTATTGGTACGTTTGAACCACCAACCTTGTGGTTCAAAATAAAATTTGTATGAAGGACAAAATGCAAATAAACAAAGAAAAATAAAATCAGTGTTGATTTTGGTTCTTAAAATAGGGTACTTTAGGGAGGCAGTGCTTGATGGCAGCTAGGGTGGAGGTACAGTGAAGTTAGTCATTAGCAATACCACAGAATATCAGGCAAAACATATTCAGGGCAGAGCTCTAAAACTCGGAACCACAGAACTAGGAATATTTTAAAAGTCTGAAGGCATATAGATTGTGGAACTTGAAGCTGAAGTAAAAAATCACGTACTTTTGAATCTGCCGGGCTGGATTCAGAGGCCCGGACCCAACATCTTGGGTGAGACCAAATGGCAAGATGAAATGTGGGAGCAGAAACACTACGGAAAAACACCACGGGAAACTTGGAAGAAAGGTAGACATTACATTTTGTCAGCTTTGCTTTGTTCTGATTTTCTTTTCTTTTCTCCCCCCACCCCAACTGTTTGCACACCTACATCATGGTCTTTAGAGGGGGACCCTGACCGAGTGGACACCCTCCACCCTCACTACTGGTGGGTTCTTCTGCCACTCATGCACACAGATACTCAGCCCAAAAGCAGGCCCTGAACATTTTTTGTTTGTTTGTTTGCTTTTTTTAATACGGGAAAGAGCAGGAAAGGGCAGTAGAGATGGAAAGAGAATTTAAAAACAAAACAGGCCAAAAATTAAATAAAAGCCTGAAGCATAGCAAAACAACCAACAGTGGCATCTTGAAATCTCTCAGGCAGCTTTGAAAGCAAGAAGCTAAAGAGAGGACATTAAAGTCATATTCCTATTAGGCTACAGATTTTTTTTTTTTTTTATCTTCCTCCTCTCCCTTTTCTGTGATTATAGACTGTGGTGTTCAGTCTAGTTTTGTTTTAGTTTTTGTTTTTTTGTTTTGTTGTTGGTGGTGGTGCTGTTTTTGGTGTTTTATGCTCCCCCTTCGAACTTTGAGGGACACTTTATCTCCCTATGTTACCCAAGAAGAGTCAGCAACTGCTGCCATACAGTCAAGCTACAATCACACTCTATAAAACACCAAACTCCAGGCAAGAACCAACACCAACTTCCATATACCTGGGAGGCAGACAACACCTGTGAACGTTACTCTGAGTTAAGTGATAAACAGAGTGAATAGGGAAGCCCACAGCCTGATCACATCTACCTGGAAGTAATCAGAAATCAAAAACATACCATAACACATACCCAATTAAGTATTAAGGCCATAGATAAACACTAAACATGTCCAAGAAGCGAAAGCAGATGGCCATATCAGCACATGTCCAGAAACAAGATAAAATGTCTAAGACAAATGACCTAGAGGTAGACCTGGAAAGGAGGGCAGGCCTTGGAAATGCCTGCGAAGGAATTCAGAAAAATGATTATAAAATGTTTCAAAACACTTTACAATGGAGTTGAAAAAAATAAGGAAGAAGTCTGGAAAGTGCTACAGGAACAATCAAATAAAATAGATATCACATTGGAAACAATTCAAAACCTATAGAATGAGGTCCAAATGATCAATAATAGAATATCAGAAATAGACAATACTCTGAAATGGCAAAGGAGTAGAACAGAAGAGATGGAAAGCAGAACAAGTGAGCTGGAAGATAAATCTCTCAATACCACTAAGATAGAAGAGCAAACAGAAAAAAAGGATAAAAGAATCTGAAGAAGGTCTAAGATTAATGATGGACAACATGAAGAAGAATAACTTCAGAATTATTGGCATTCCAGGAAGAATCACACAAGTCCACAGAGGAAATAGTTGAAGAACTGCTGGAAGAAAATTTCTCTAACATCCTGAAAACAGAAAAGATAAACATTCAAGAAGCTCAACGAACCCCAGGAAGAATAGACCCCAAAAGAAAATCACTGAGACATATCATAATCAAGCTCT
>NW_006408546.1:24693355-24696085 GCF_000296735.1 Chrysochloris asiatica | reverse complement strand
GTTGGTTGATGATGCATGGAGGGGATTGTAACCATTGCAATGAAACGATATAGGATAGGATGAATGTAAAACTAATTTTCTCCCATGTAAACTACCACATAATTCACAATAAAAGATTTTTTTAAAAATGTTCAACACTGGTGCATGAGGTACTGACAGAAGAGTGTAATGCATTGTTTATTCCCTTTGGTTTTACAAAACGCCAAGAATACCTCACAGACTGAGTCCTGATATGGGGCTGTGTGGATTAATGCATTGGACTAACAAGTTGATGTGAACGACAAGGTCAGTGATTCAAGTTCATTAGCTGCTCCTTGGAAACCCGATACAGGACTGCTATGGGTCAGAACCAACTTATTGGCACTTAACAACAACAACAAATATGATAGATCTTGAGTCTCTCCTTTAGTTCCCAAAGGCCAACCCTTGTGTCACACAGGCCACATCTAATAAAAACACATTTGTGTCTAGCAGCCAAGTCATATTGTTTTGATTCTTCTTTTGATTACTACTTCTTGGGTTTAGCTTTTTTTTTCCATTTTAAAATGGTCTCCTTTTGGTTTCAACTGTAGTGTGCCTTGAGTTAGATATTTCTAACTGCTTCATTAGTTTTGCCCTTTGATTCATCCTTAGACATGGCTGGACTCTGCTGTATGAGTCCATCCATTCTTGGATACCAGATCACAATCATTTGAACCGAATCTTAGGGTTATTTGTGAGCATCTTGAGAGGGAGAGCAAATAAAAGCAGAACCAAGCTAGGACAATGTGAAAAGAGGCAAATGGGTCTTGGTATGCACAATCCTTTCTTCTTAGAAACCAAAGGAGAATCCTACCAGGTCACTGATTTTGGATTCCTCTCTGAAGAAGCCTTACTAGCAATGCCTTACAAAATGTTTCTTAAGCTATAGACTGATTAAGCCTAACAGCGTAACTTCCAGCTTTGGATGATACATCAGAAGAAATTTTCTGCAACAGGACACAGCCTGGATAACAAAAAGTATGACTTTGTATGATTGTAAGTTACATATGAAGGGTGATATGTTTATTGAAACTAACAAGAGTTCCAAATGTAGAACATTATTAGAATTGTTGGAAGTACATTGTTAGATTTTCAATGTGACATACTGTTTTTGGTGTTGCTAAGTGCTTTACGTCGCCTCTGAATCACAGCAACTCTGTATAGGTTTTCTGAGAAGAGGCTAGTACATCCAAACCACTGACCCTGTACTTAGCAATGCTTATCCTATAGCGCCACACCAGGATTCCAGTGTAATATATTAAGAAAGCTAAAAAAACAAAACAAAACAAGGCTCTGGAAGCTGTCAGATAAGAGCTGGCAGCCGTGTTCCAAACAGAACATGAACAATCTCTATAGAGTCTACATACTAATCAGACAAGGCACTCCATGACAGTGGAAAAACAAGACTCACATCAGACCACTGTGTGATCATGTCCGAAACTAAACAGTAACCAGGATACTCTGTAACCACAAAAATAACTTAACCTCCCCCTTCTTCCAGTTCACAGAAATGTCTATTGTTCCCAGGCCAGAGATAACACTAGCCTAGGTTTTATTCTGTCATCTCTTACATAAAAATCACCAAGCTACACGATTATCAAATTCACTATATTCCCAATCATCAAATTCACTGAATTCCCTAAATTCACTGTATTTCCTGGCCCCTCCTGCCAAAAACCTCCTTAGAATCACCAACTCAAGTCCAAAGTCACTAATCCCAAGTACTTCCCAATTCATTCCTTTTGAAAAACCCCGCAGTTCAATGAACAAACGCTTTTCTTCTCTGCCACTGCTGGTGAGTCATTTGCAACTCACAGAAACCTGACATAGGGTTTTCAAGCCTGTAAATCTTTACAGGAGCAGACAGCCTTATCTTTCATGTTGTAGTTGTTGTTGTTGTTGTTAAGTGCCAGTGAGTTGGTTCCAACCCATAGCGACCCTGTATAGGGTTACTGAGGAGCAGCTGGTGAGGTTGAACCACCAAACTTGCAGTTGAAACGGCTTTGCAATCTGGTGCATTACCCCACAGTGCCACACCATGACTCCTCATCTTTCATTGTTGCTGTTGTTGTTATGTGCCGTGGAGTCAGTTCCAACTCATAGCGACCCTGTACAGGGTTTCCGAGGCTATAAATCTTTACGGGAGCAGAAAGCCTCATCTTTCTTCTTCGGAACAGCTGGTAATTTTGAACTGCTGACCTTGTGGTTCGCAGCCCAATTCATAACCACTACGCTACCAGAGCTCCTTCCTCATCTTTCCTAGTGCAAGTTAAATAAAGCTGTGATTGACTCCACGTGCTTTACTCATGGTTTTGGCCGTTGGACTGTGTCATCACCCTGCACAAGGACTTGGCTGCTTACCAAAGGTACCATTTTAGAGAAATGAGTTATGGAAATAGTTAATACTGCTGTTAGTTACACAATCTCAGCATAAGCCAAAGTAACTCACAAACTATAGAAAAACTAAATTAAATTAAAAATACCACTACCAGCTTGGGCGGAAGAGTGGTATGTATATATGTATTTATATATTCCACAAATACATAAGAGTTTGAAACAGGATATTTATATAAAAGTAACCACAGGGAGGAGGTAGGGCAACTGTTGTTGCATAGAGGGGAATAAAATCATTGAGTTGAAACAAAGTGTGTGATTCATTGACTGTAAAATCCATGCTCTTGTCTGTAAACCTTCAGTCATTCACAATAA
>NW_006408546.1:24668150-24693255 GCF_000296735.1 Chrysochloris asiatica | reverse complement strand
AATAATAATAATAATAAAATACCGCCACCAAATAACAAAGAAAGAAAGCAAGGAAAAAGTGAAGGAAGAAAAGGTCAGTCAAGAGAAGGAATCTGTGAAAATACTAGCTGGTAACTTTATTCTTAAAATACCGAAGCCTCAAGTTCTAATTCTAAATCTCGTGTTAAAATTAAATGAGACAATCAATAAAAAATGCTGATTATAACATCTGCCACAGACTCAACATACATCTTCATCATCACCACCATCACCATCATCCAGGGCATTTATTCAATATTCTACACCCCTGTTAACACTTACACTAAGTCGCATGTTTACCTGTATATAAACACTCTCATGCAAACCAAAAACACTTGACAATCTGAGAAAATTAACTCTGTTTATTCTTTGCACATACAGGACCTCTGCTGTGGTGCTGTGGGTAAATGTGCTGGACTGCAAAATTAGTTTGAATCACAAAGTCCGCAGTTCTAGCTTATCAGCCACTCCTTGGAAACTCTATACAGGGTCACTATGCTTTGGAATCAACTTGATGGTGCTTAACAACAAACATCAACAACAACAATTCTTTGTGCAAGGGAAAAAAGAGAAGTCAGTAGAACTCACATTGAGTTGAAGTTCATCTGTCCACTGTCCAATCAGGCGGTAACCAGGGTTACTGGTGTTTGTTGTCTGGTACTGAAAGATGTCATAACGTCCCGGTGCATCCCCATTCTTGTTAAACATGACTGGGGTTCCAGCGCTACCTGAAAGAGAATCAAGCGAGATCACATTTTAGAGTTAAACAAAATTCTGCCAAGCTTTCATGTTTGGGTTGACCATCTAAAGATCTGCGAAGAGACAAGGTTAAGGATGTCCCATTGTTAACGGGTCTCTTAAAAATGGTCACTGAAATGCATAGGGAAGTGATTGCTGGGTCTCTGGATGTTAATTAAAGAAGACTGGGAAAACAACCTGACTACCTGGTGTGGCGCTGTGGGTTAATGCGCCTGCCTGCAAAGCCGAATGAACTGCAAAATTGGCGGGTCAAGTTCACCAGTGGCTCCTTAGAAACCCTATACGGGGTTGCTATGGGTCGGAACCGACTCGACGACATTTAACAACAAGAACAACCCTTTAAATTATATTCTTTCTCAATGTTGTTATTTGGTGCCATCAAGTTGGTTCCAACTCCTGGGGACCCTATGTACAACAGAGAGCACCATGGAACCATCCTTGGAAGTCATCACAATCACCATCTGAGCCCATTGCTGCAGCCACTGTGTCAGTCCATCTGCTGGAGGGACTTTGTCCTTTATGTTTGCTGACCCTCTATACTGCCAAACTTGATGACCTGTTCTAGGACTCAGTCCCTCCTTCTAGCATGTCTCCAAAGTGTCTATGACAAAGCCTCACAAAGGAGCATTCTTGCTGTACTCGTCATAAAGCTTGGTCCATTTTTCTGACAGCCCACGATATAGTCAATGTTCTTCACCAACACCATCAACCAAAGTCATTAGTTCTTACTCAGTCTTCCGTATTCCTTGTACAGCTATTTAAACTATAGCTTCACATTTTACTTTACTATTAACCCACTTTTGAGAAATAAGTATTATTTTTCAGACATAATTCAATGAGAAGTACTAGTGTCCTGTGGAGTCAGTTTTGACTCATAGATATCACAGATGACAGAATAGAACTGTTTTCATAGGGTTTCTGGGTTCAGTCTTTTGGGGACCAGATTACAGGTATTTCTCCTGTGAAGCTGCTGTGGGTTTGAATTGTGACCCTCTTGGCAGTGGAGCCCTTAAACAATGTCATAGTGATAATGACATTAGTATGCTTTCTGCATGACACCAAGTCTTTTAAGTAAAGAACCATTTTTTAAAAATCATAAATGGAAAAATAAACCAATAAACAAAAGAGAATGTGGGGGCAGGATGTAACAAACAGGCAAAAACATTTACATCACACTATATATTTGAATATTGATTGGATTTTGAAAATATGATTGCCAATTAGTTTTAGTGAACTTAATATGTTAACAATTGTAAAAAGTTTTGTTGACTAGTATAAAAATTTAATGCCTGGAAGGTGCTTATAATCAATACTGTTGTGTTTTTTTGTTTTTTTCATCCTCTCTGGTGTCTGTCTTAAGATGCAACTATATTTGCCAGAATTAGACATTGAAGTCAATATTTAAATAATAAATATGAGAAATTATGAACAAAGCATATATAGAGAATGAAAAAAAGATGAAATTTGGATGGTTTCAGCAAAAATTACAAAGAAAATGCAGTTGGGTGGGGGTTTTTTGTTTGTTTTTTTTCCCCTAGACCCTTGGAAACAGGAAATATAGTTGTTGGTATGTGCCTGGCATCTGTTGTTGTTCTTGTTAAGTGTTGGTTGTTAAGTGTTAAGTTGTTGAGTTGGTTCAGACTCATAGTGACCCTTCATAGAATTTCTGAGGAGCAGCTGGTCGGTTTGAACTGCCAACCTTGTGGTTCACAGCACTGGACTTATATTACAGTGCCACCCCAGGAGTGCTATAATTTATATTGGTCTGGTTGTTGTTTTTAAGTCCTACCGAGTCAATTCCAACTCATATTGACCCTACTGTATAGGGTTTCTGAGGAACAGCTAATGGGTTTGAAATATTGTCCTTGTAGTTCACAGTTCAGTGTGAATCCACAGTGTCACACAAGAACAAAAGAGTGTTCTATTTCCTATCATTTACAAAGAAGTTCTAAGTCATTTACATGTTGAAATAGAATCATTGAGAACAGAACATCATTCAGCTTTTTTTTATTATTATTATTAGATAAGTCTTAGAAATGAGAAAAGAGCACTTTTGAAAATGCTTATTAGGAACTTATGGTACAAATGGCTCTGTATATACTTAGCAGTGTCTTTAGCTTCTGTGAAATTTAGGCTAACATGATATTTGTATCAATGTCATATTTTTATAAGAAGAATAAATCTTGTTTATTGGACAGGACAAAATATGCTTAGAAAAGTAAAAAATACGTTAAAAAAAAAAAAAGGCTGACCTCTTAGGAAGTAGACATGATGTTGAGAGTAGCCTCATTCAACAATCACTGAACATGAGAATCAAGTTCTTTGTCATGCTACTACTAACTGAAAGGTCCCTGATTTGAACCTATCTGCTGCTTCATGGAAGAAAGATGAGGCCATCTGCTTCTGTAAAGATTTACAGTCTCAAAAAATCTAGGGAAGAATCTACTCTGCTCTGTATGGTCAGTATGAGATGGAATCGACTCTGTGGAAGTGTGCTTTGGATTATATGATATGGCTGCAAAATACATATAACACTGAAAAAGAAAAGAGACATTGTGGTAAACTGACAAATGGCCACTAGTCAAGTTCATTTCCTAAACTCTGAAAGCTGTGTTACCTTATATAGCAATACTACTACTAATAATAATAATTATAATAATAATAATAATGCAGAGGTGATTAAGTTAAGGATCTTGAAATAGGGAAATTACCCTGTAGTATCCAGGTTGTTCTTGTTATTAAGTGCTGTCAAGTCAAGTCAGATTCGACTTGTAGTGACCCTGTAGAGGGTTTCCAAGTCACAACAAGAGGGTTTGAACTGAAGACCTTGTGGTCAGAAGTCCAGTGTTTATCCTGCATTGCCATACCAGGGCTTCAGTATCCAGATAAGTCCATTGTAATCACAGCAATATTTGTAAGAAGAATGCAGGAAGAGTCCAGGAAAGGTAGCAGGGATCCGAAACCAAAAGCTAGAGTCTCGAGAGATTTGGAGAAGGAGTCATGAGCCAAGGAATCTGGTTAGCCTCCAGAAACTAGAAAAGACAAGGAAACTGATACACCTCTAGAATCTCCAGAAGGAACCCAGCTTGCCAACACCTTGACTTTAGATGAGGGAGACCTAAGTCAATCTTCTTTGTATACAACTGGAAGAGAATAAATTTGTGATTTCTAAGCCACTAAGACAGACTAGGAACTAGGAGAGGTAGAACACTTCTTAAAGCTTAGCCACTGAAAACCTTATGAACAACACCAGAATATTGTCAGGAATAGTTCTGGAAAATGAAAATATTATGAATAACACCAGAATGCTACCAGATATAGGGCCAGAAGATTAACGTCTCAGGTTGGAAGGCACTTAAAATATGGCTGGAGAAGAGCTTCCTCCTCATTCTAGAGTTGATTGTGATGACATAGATGGAGTTAAGATTTGGGACCTTCATTTGCTAATGGAGCACAACTCAAAAGAGGAGAAACAGCTACAAACATTCATTAATAATTGGCACAAGGAATGTATGAAGTATGAATCTAGATAAATTGAAAGTTGTCAAAAATGAAATGGAAAACATAAGCATTGAATATTCTAGGCATTAGTGAGCTGAGATGGACTGCTATTGGCCATTTTGAATCTGACAATCATATGATTTACTGTGCCAGGAATGACAAACTGAAGACGAATGGCATAGCTTTCATCATCACAAAGAACATTTCAAGATCTATCTTGAAGTACATCACTGTCTGTGACAGAATAATATCCATATGTCTACAAGGAAGACCAGTTAATACACACTAACCACTAAAACCAGTAATGGTAAAATTGAAGAACTCTACCAAAGTTGGTCTAGATGGGTCTGGTGAAAGGAGATGTAGATAAGATTCATATGATTAAAAAGTGAGTAGTTGTTATCATGATTAATTGTGATCACCACAACTGTAAAGGCAGAAGTTTTGTAACAAAAAAGGAGTAGAAGTTAATCTTATAGGAACAGAGGGCCCTAGGACCATCAAGGGAGAAGAGCATGAGCAGAATGTGGGACCCTATCCAGAGAAGCAGTGACACCAGAGATATAGGCAGAGATGAAGGTATGGAGAGAGGGAGCAGCTGAGGACTGCACTCTCATGAAAAGAGAAAGGCTGTGTGTTGGCAGCCAGGAGGCAGGCTTGCAGAATGTGCCCTTTGGTTGCTTAAATGATTATATATTCCTGAGTGTTTTTGTGTACATTCAAAACGAACAAGAACAACAACAAAAATAAAAACCCCAGAGGAAATAGAAGCAAATACTGTTGGATAATGAAGCACAGAGGGGATTATAATCATTGAAATAATTTCAATGAAATGAAATACGATAGGATGAGTGTAAAACCGTTGTTCTCCCATGTAAACTATTACTCAATTCTCAATTTAAAAATAAATATATATATGAAAGAGTACATCAACAGAGAACTGCCAGAGGTTTAAGCTAAGCTATGAGGGATATCATTGCTGATGCCAGAAGGATCTTTGCAAAAAAAAAAAAAAACAGAGAAAACCAGAAAGTTGTTTACCTGTGGTTTATTGACTTTCCAAAGTCTTTTGACTAAGTGGATCATGACAAATGATATATAACATTTTGAAAAATGGATATTACAGAACACTTAATTGTCCCCATGAGGCAGTTGTTTTAACAGCGACACCAAATGTTTTCTAAATCAGGAAAGGTGTGTGCCAGGTTTGTATTGTTTTAACATAATGATTTAATTTGATTGCTGAGCAAATAATCTGAGAAGCTGGATTACGTGAAGAAGACCATGGCACAGGATTGGAGGATGGTATATTAACAACCTGCAATATGCAGATGATACAACTTTGCTTGCTGAAAGGGAAGATAAATTAAAATCCTTATTGATGAAGATCAAAGACCACAGCTTTCAGTATGTGTTGCACCTCAGTGTAAAGAAAACAACATTCTTCACAACTGGATCAGCAAATAACATCATGATACACTGAGAAAGACTGAAGTTGTAAAAGATTCATTTTGTTTGGATCTGCTATCAACACACTGGAAGCAGTAGTTAAGAAATCAGATAAATTATTGGTTAAACTGCTGCACAAGACCTCTTCAAAGTGTTCAAGAGCACAGATGTCAGTAGGAGGACTAAGGTGTGCCTGACCCCCCAAGTCATGGTATTTCCAAAAGTCCGATATGCATGCAAAAGTTGGGCAATGAATAAAGAAGACCATAAAAGAATTGATGTATTTCAGTTATGGTGCTGGAGAAGAATATTGAAAGTACCATAGATTGCCAGAAGAATAAATAAATGTGTGTTGGAAGAAGTACAGCCAGAATGCTCCTTCGACATATCATCAAGAGGGACCAGTCCCTAGAGAAGGAGATCAGGCTTGGTAAAGCGGAGGGTCAGTGAAAAATAGGAAGACCCCAAATGATATGGATTCATTAGCATAGTGGCAGTAGCAATGGGCTCAAGCGTAACAATGTTGAGGATGGCATAGGACCAGGCAAAGTTTCTTTCTGTTGTGCACCGGGTCACTATGAGTTGGAACTGACTAGATGGCACCTAACAACAACAAGCCACTAATTTGGTGGTGGGAGTCCTGGTTTGGCACTGTAGGATAAGCCCTGGATTGCTAACAAGCTCAGGAGTTCAAACCCACCATGTGCTCTTTGGAAACTCTATACAGGGTCACTGTAAATTGGAATTGGCACTAAATTACAAGTTGGTGGTTATTTTTTATGACAATAGGAATTTAATACAGAGTTGTAGATAACAGAACATCCAATTCCCTAATTTTATAAGTAAGAAATACTTAGATCCCGAAGGAAAATCAATTGTCCCAGAGCCACTGAGCTAATTAAACTAGAACAATGCTTAGTAACTGATTTTAGAATCACATACAATAGGGTTTGAATTCCAGGTCCACCATTCACTATATGTGTGACCTTTAGCAAGTTATTTGATTTGGCTCTCCTTCTGCGTTTCATTACTAATATCCGTATCAGATGATTAGAATGAGGATTAAATGTAGTAATGTATATAAATTCCTTACTTCACTGCCTTTTACATAATTCTCAATTAATGGTAATTGTTCTCTTGTAAGAAGTCCTGGAGTGGTGGTGTATGTAGGAGAAGCACTGGAGTTCCCTGGTTCAAACCCACCAGCTGCTCCTTGGAAACTTTCCTCAGAGTCTTTATGACTCAGAATGTACTAGAAAATACTTGGCAACCACATTTTTGTGTGAATTTTAATGTGAACTCATGCATTCAGGTACTATGGTGAAATGAGTTCCTTTATGTAACCTTTTTGCCTTGGTTCTTTGGAAAAAGTTTGAGAGATTTTTTTTCCCCCCCAAACCCTGAGGAGTTATCTTTGCCCTTGTTTCCAATCTGAGATAATTTGTTACTTTTGTCCATGTTGGTTGACATTTCCTGAAAACAAAACAAAACTGTAAACTGATACTTTTTATCCAGTCTGGCCTGCAGCCTGCCTTGTATGTACCTTGGTCATTATACTAAACAAATGAAAAGACAATAGTCTATGCAAATAGTTACTTTGGACAACTACAAACAGGAAGTATTTGTGTCCTATTGAGAGGAGACTGGTCAGATTGTATTCCTGGTGAGAGGGTCATGCTTTGAAATTAATGAGGAGTTTGTGTACACATGCAGCCAATACCACAAATGTCTGGCAGACAGAAGCAGAAGGAAGAAAGTGAAAGAGTAGAGACAAGGAACTTGCAAAATGAGCTATATAACGTGGGTTTATACACTGAAGATAGCAAGAGGCCTGGAAAAACCTTGTGTGTGGCAGAGCTGGTGACAGCAGGCCTGGAGGGGGCATTATGGCAGAGTGAGTGTTGACAGCAGGGAATCCAAAGGCAAAGGAGCCTATCCTCAGGGGACTATGAGAAAACCTGTGCTTGGGAGATTGACAGGGGTGTGCATGGTAGACACAAGGACCTTCTTGATTGCATGGCTAAGAAGAGTTAAGAGAGATGCCAGGGACTTAAGTGAGAGATGTGCTCTCCTCTCCTCTCCTCATCCAGGGGAATCTTCCAGACTTTGTATACTTTCTGATCCTGATCCCGAGTTGTACTCCACAGTTTCCTTAATAAACCACTTAGCTGTAAGTCTGTTCTGTGAGTTCTGTGTGTCTACTGCAATGGATTATCACACGCAAAAGAAAACAACAGAGTACCATGGGATGTGGCAGGATTGGTTAAAAGTTTGGAGCCTCACCTGAGCTTCATTCATGTTATTCCCCTGGAGTTAGGCAGGTTCTGTTATTACTACTTCCATTTCACAGGGAGCCAGCCCAGTGTCTTCTCCAAGTACCCAGCTTGTCTTTCCTAACTGGTATGTAATTTACATTTCACTGTCAGTGTAAGCACTGACAGTTTTATTTTTCAAACAGCAGAAAAGAGTTCACTCCAGGAGTGGACACTGATCCCTGATAAATAGTGCTCAGCACTTGTTTCTTTCCGCCAATCTGAGTCAATGACTCAGTTTTGGTGAAGCCAAGAGCATCATTTTGATTTCTTTTTTCTATGTGGTACCTCCACCACCCATCTGTCAGTTTCCCATACTGTGGTGGCTTGCATGTTGCTGTCATTGTGATGCTGAAAATTATGCCACTGGCATTTCAAATACTAACAAGGTCAGTGGGAATTCCAGATTAAGAAAGACTATCAATAAACACCTGGTGAATGAAAACCCCATAGATTAAACAGAACAGTGTCTGGAAGATGACTTTCCTTTGATTGTTGTTGTTAAGTGCTGTCGAGTCGGTTCTGACTCATAGCAACCCTATACAGGGTTTCTGGTACCATCTGATGCAATGTGAACGTTCAAACGACCTTGCAGTCCAGCACATTAACTTACAACATCACACCCAGACTGCTCCCTTTGATTGTTGTTGTTGTTTCGTGCCGGCAACTCGATTCCAATCCCCGATGACCCTGTATAGGATTTCTGAGGAATAGCTGGTGAGTTTGAACCACTGATACTGCAGTTCAAATGGCTTTGCAGTCTGGCACAGTAAACCACAGCGTCACACCAGGACTCCTCCCTTTGATTAGAAGGTACTTAAAATACACAGTGGCTATAACAAATGGACTCTAACATGCAAACAATCATGAAGCTGGTGTAGGGCCTGGCAGTGTTCCATGTTGTTAACTATACTGTTGGGTGAGTCAGAGCTGACTCAGTAACAACACTCACATGTTTTCCCTACACACTACCCAACCGTTCAAGGAGCTCTGGTAGCGTAGTGGTTAAGAATCAGGCTGTGAACCTTAAGGTCAGCAGTTCGAAACTACCAGCTGTTCCACGGGAGAAAGATGAGGCTTTCTGCTCCCATAAAGATTTACAGCCTTGGAAACCCTGTACAGGGTAACTATGAATCGGAACCGACTCTACGGCACATAACAACAACAATAACCCAACTGTTCCTAAAAGCACCTACTATATCAGAAAAGAGAATCTTTCACCACCCTGTGGAGGAGTCAGCACAAAACTTCCATTGTAGGGAGAACAACAAAAAATCAACATCAATAACAAACATTTTTTAATATTGTCTTTCTTCTATCAGCAAGCTTTCCAACTGTATACAGATTTTGCCGGCTATTACCAAGAAAATAAGAATGGTGCCATTTTGCAGACCATTACTATCTAGACTTTCCCAGTTGGTTCTTTCACTGGATATCAGGATACTGTGCTTTGCTGTAATCCCACAGCTTCTATTCAATAAATAATATTACTGGTGCTTTTCATACTTTTTGAGAGGAGAGAGGGTGAATAGGGTGAATACTGAAGATCTGTGGCTACAAAGGATCTCAAGCTTAACCAACTAAATATTCATCAGAAAGGGATGCATCGCCTAATCTTCCTCTCTTCTTATAATCTTTGTTAGGAGAAATGATTCTTGTCATGCCCTTTCCATTCTCATTAGTGTTCATGTTTTATAAAAAATTAAGGCAGAAGAGCTGAATACTTTATCTAAGTGTTGACTTGTAACAGTATATTGGGCGACTTTGACCTTTTTGATGAATTTCATTTTGCACCTGGCTTATTATTTCCAGTTTCTTAAACAATTTTTTGAAAAAAATAACAACCTAACTGAGCTTCCCGATAGGACAACAGGGATTTTGCTTAATAAACTCTATAGTAGAGGGATAGAGAAGATGAATAAACTTAAGGGGAAAAAAAAAGAAAAGAAATTATCAAGGGGTAAGCAATTCCTGGTTGAGCTTTCTGTGAGGTATTAGAGTGAGAGTACAACTAAGAGAAATGGGATTAAAGGAAAGAGAAGATAAATGATAGAATGTACTCAAGTCTGAAATCTCCTTTAACTGATGAGATGGTCCAGACATTTCTTTCTTTCTGAACAGTGAAGGATTTGTCCAGATGACAATTGTCAACAGCCGCCTTAGTCATGGAATTTCCCTAGCTGATGTTTTTCTCCTATTACCATTCATGAACAGATTCCAGAGTTTCTACATTGATATGCATGCTGCTTAATCTATTGCTCCTTCAGAACATGTCCTAAAACTTACTGCGTAAAGTGACGATAACACTTTTTTTGCTCATGATCAGTCATGTGGGTGGGGTTCTGTGAGGAATTTTTCTATCCTGTCTACTCACATGAACTAGAAAGTTTAAAGGCTGTGCTTGAAATCATGTGAAGACGTAGTGCCTTAGATGTCTGATATTTGATGCTGGCCATTACCTAGGACATTGGCTGGGATGGGGGCAGAACATCCACACATGGTCTGTCACTGTGGCACTTTGGTTTCTTCACCTCTAAGAGCAAACATATCAGGAAAATCAGGCAGAATCCCTATTCCATTTTATGCCTTAGAAATCACATGGTATCACTTAATCACAGGGATTCAAGGTAGCGGGAAGCCAGATCTCATATCTTGACGGAGTCATGTTAAAATCATGTTATAAGACGAACACATAGAATGTGTGATAGATTGACATGGTCGCGATCTTTATCAAAAATACCCTAGAAATATTGTGTTCTAGAAGCTGGTAAGTCTATTTAGGCACATTTTAGATTAAATACTTCATTATATATTGATTATTTAATTTTATTTATTTTTAATCAAAGAACCCACATCTGTTAAATTTACACCTCCAACTTTTGCCACCTGATCAAATGGGCCTACATAGGTATAACTCTATCATTGGCTCATGACATTGCATATATTTGGGATGCAGGGGAAATGACTGGATGTGATGAAGGCTAAATGAACAATCTTTTCTCTCAGCACATGAAAGGAGGTTAAGTACTTGGTAAAGCATCCTAAATTGATGCTTTGGTAAATGTAAAGGTCAGAATAATTAAAATGTGCTCTGCTCTTGGGGTGAAAAAAAAAAATTCTAGGGATTCAGCAAATTCTCTACTAAAGTAACAGAACACATTCAAACTTATTGAAACAAAAATCACAATCTTCCTAAAACTTGCAAAGGAAAGTTTAAATTCTTCCCAATGATCGAAATGGAGAATTGAGTTCCCGATCTGTCTCTGAAGTTTTGGGCAAATAATCTTTGCTCTCTAGGATATGGTTTATTTGAAAACCAGGAAAATGAATGAAGAAAAAAAAAAAGTCAAGTATTCTATGACTTTAATGGTTGCTCCCACCGCTCTTGCTGTCAGTGGTAGACTGTCACTGTGACTACTGTGATCCTGAAAGCTCTGTCACCTATATATTAAATGCCAGCAGGGCCACTCATGGTGAATAGGATTTAGCTGAGCTTACAGACTAAGACAGAATAGGAAACAAGAGAGGCAGATTGCTTCTGAATGTTTACACACTGAAAACTATACCCTGAATGCTGTTGTTGTAAAAGTGCCTATGAGTCAGTTTCCTGGTAGGGTTTCCAAGGCTTTAAATCTTCTCAGGTGGAGAAAGCTTCATCCTTATCATGGGGAGTGTCTGGTGGACTCGAACCTCAGACCTGTGGTTCACAACAATGCTTAACTATGGAACCAATGCACTGCCTAGCAGAAAAATGTCCCAAGTGTCCGAAGATGAAACTAGTAGGAATAGCATAAGAATATTGTCAGATATAGTGCCTGAAGATGAATACCACTCAAAATATGATTCTGCAAGTGCTGTCTCCTCACAGAAGAGTTGATCATGACAATGAAGATGGAGTAAGCTTTCGGCACCTTCATTTGTTGATGGGGCACAACTTAAAATAAGGTGAAACAGCTGCTAACCAGCAGTCATAATTAGAACATGGGATGTATGAAGTACGAATAGGAAAATTGGATGTTGTCAAAAATTAAATGGAACACATAAAGATTGAATATTCTAGGCATTTGTGAGCTGAAATGGACTGCTACTGACCATTCTGAATCTGACAGTCACATAGTTTACTATACCAAGAAAGTCAAAGAGGAATGGCACAGCATTTACACTAAAAAGAGAACATTCAAAATCTATCTTGAAGTACAGCCCTGTCTGTGATAGGCTAATACCCATAGGCCTACAAGTAAGACCAGTTAATACCACTATTATTCAACTTTACACACCAACAGTGAAAGCCAATGATGATGAATTTGAAGACTTCTACCAACTTCTTTAGCCTGAAACCGATCAAAGATGCAATCAAGATATATTGATAATGACTGGTGATTGGAATGCAAAGGTTTGAAACAAAGATGAATAATCAGCAGTTGGAAAACATGGCTCTGATACCAGAATTGATGCTGTAGATGACAAAACAGACTTTTTCAAGACCTATGACTTATTCATTGCAAATACCTTTTTAAAACACCATAAAAGACCACTATGTATAGTCCTAGTTTGGTGCTGTAGGAGAAGCACTGGACCACAAGGTCAATTTGAAAAGCAAGGTTGGTGGTTCAAACCAACCAGCTGCTGTTCATAAACCCTGTATGGGGTCACTATGTGTTAGACCTGACTTGACAATACTTAACAACAACAACACAATGCACATGAACACATGGACGTCACCATGTGGAATCCACTGAAATAAAACTGACTACATTCAGGAAGGAGTCCTGGGGTGGCGTTGTGGGTTAATGCGCCAGACTGCAAAGCCGTTTGAATAGCAAGGTCAGCGGTTCAAGCTCACCAGCTGCTCCTTGGAAACCCTATACAGGGTCGCTATGGGTCGGAATCGACTTGACGGCACTTCACAACAACAACATCCAGGATAGTGTGCATATTAGAGCCATTGTTATGACCATTGTGTATTTAAAGCAGGAAGAGATGGTGGCAAAGATCCACTCAAAGAGAGCAATTCTTCTAGGGTCTTCATTAGTCATTGTCCAACTTTCACATGCATATGGAGGCCAAGAAATTTGGAAGACAGCTATCTGGCCAACAGACTAGAAGAGATCCATATCTGTGTCCATTCCAAAGAGAGGTAACCCAACAGAACGTAGAAATCATCAAGCAATATTATTAATATCACAGGCATGTTAAATTGTACTAAATATAACTCAAAACAGCTGCAACAGTACATTAACAAAAAACATCCAGGGCTTCAAGCCAGATTCAAAGGACGTGGAACAAGGGATATTATTGCTGACGTCAGCTGGATCTTGACGAAAGGAAGAGAATATAAGAAAGATGGTTGTTTGTGCTATTGACTATATGGATCATGATCAGCTGTATCCACAGCTGTGAAAACCAGGTATTCCAACACACTTAATTGTGCTTCTAAGGAACTGTACATAGACCAAGAGGCAGCTGATTAAACAGAACAAGAAGATACTGAATGCTTTATAATCAGGAAAGGTGTGTGCCATGGTTGAATTCTTTCACTGTGTTTGTTCAATTACATGCTGAGCAACTAATCCAAGAAGCTGGGTTTTATGAAGAAGAAAGTGGCATCCACAGTGGAGGAAGACTCATTAACATATGCAAATAATACAACCATGCATGCAGAAAGATCACAGCCTACAGCTTTCAGTAGGATTGTACCACAAGGTAAAGAAAACAAAAATACTCACCACTGGATCAATAAATAATGTCATGATCAATGGAGAGAAGACTGAAATGGTCAAAGAGTTCATTTTTCTTCAATTCACAATCAACATTCATTGAAGTAGTAGTCATGAAATCAAATGATGTATTTCATTAGGCAAATCTCCTTCACAAAACCTCTCTGAAGTGTTCAAGAGCTAAGATGTCAGTTTGAAGACTAATGTGTCCCTGACCCAGTCATAGTATTTCAATAACCTTATATGCATGTGAAAGTTGGACAATGAATAATGACCATAGAAAAATTGATATATTTGAGTTATGAAGTTGGAGAAGAGTATTAAAAGAATCATAGACTGCCAGAAGAAATACCCCATCAGAACTCATGACAGTAAGAAGCCATCTCTCATGTTTTGTAAATGTTATCAGCAGAGACCAGTCCCTGGAGAAGGACATCATGATGGTAAAGAAGAGGATCAGCAAAAAAGAGTTTGTTTCCCAATAAGATGGACTGACACACTGGCAGTTGTAATGGTGTAAAGTGTAACAAAAATGATGAGGATGGTGTAGGAAAAGGCAGAGTTTCATTCTGTTATGAATAGGGTTAATAAGAGTTGGAATTGACCCAGTGGCACCTAACAACAATAGTTGCTTACTTAAGGTAACAGGTGAGAAAGTAATTAAATCGAGCAGAGAGGACTATGCCTTACAAAACTGCTGAGGCTTGACATCAATGAATGTCATAAAGTCTCTGAGACAAAACTGTCTGATTGGGCATAGGGCAGAAAAATACATCCAGCTGCCCACAGAGCTGGACTAGATGCTAACACAGGGAAAGAGAAACCCACTGTCCTGCCTGTGAACCTGGCAGATCTCATATAATAAACTGGCATAGGAAAGATGATGCTATCTCAGTCATTTCAGATCACACGTGTCAATAAATCAGTTGTGGAGCCAGACACCCTAGGTTCCAAGCAGTAAATCTTTACTACTTAGCTTTATGGTTTTGAGTGTCATGATTCTTTTTTCATGGAAATATTTTATTGTGAATTGAATGAAGTTTTAAAAATAAGATAAGGTTTTATATTTATCAAATCATACACTTCATTTCATCTCAATGCCCTCCATCTAACAACAGGTACCCCACTCTCTACTTGTGATTCTTATTTCCATTCCTCCTTTCCAACTTTTATGAATTTTTTCCTTAGGTAAATGTTGCCCTTTTGATTTGGAATGGCTGACAATGACAAGTACATCTTACTAGTGTTGTTGATCCCCCTCTATCTCTACCTACCACTTAGCTGATAATTGAGCCACGAGGGTGAAGTCAATTTCAGACCTGAAATGTGGCCAGGGCCATAGTTTCGGTTCCCCCAGTATCTCTATGGCCAGTAAACCTGGTCTTTTTTATAATTTTGAGTTTAGTTCCACATTTTCTCCTACTCTATTCAAGACTTCTAATATTATCCCTTTCAGAGCAGTTGGTAGTAGTAACCGGACACCGTCTAGTTCTTCTGGTCTTAGAGTTGCAGAGCCTGGAATTCACATGTTCTATTAGTCTATTGCACTAATTGAGTCTAAGCATCTTCAGTTTTCATCACTCTTCTTTCCTCCACACATGGATCAATCAAAAATTGTAACTTAGGTGGCCACTCGTGAGCTTTTCAGATCCTAGTTGCTACTCACAAAAGTAGGATGTAGAACAGTGTCTTAGGAACTATGTTATGACAATTTACCATGCTTCCCACCATGATTATGATTATGGGGCCTCAAGCCCAACATCTCATTGCTTCAAGGTGTTTGGTAATGTCTAAGAAGTTGTCATAATGTTGTCCCCTGTAGGAGCCCTGATGTGGCGATGTAGGATTATCATTGGACTGCTAACCACAAGGTCAACAGTTCAAACCCACCAGCTACTTCTTGGAAACCCTACACCTGGTCACTATGAGTAGGAACCAACTCAACAGCAGTACTTAAAAATAACAACAAGACAACATATCTGAGGAAAAGTTCCCTACTTACCATAGTATCAAAACCATGATGTATTGAAGATTAAGTAAACTGATACAGGCACACTAAGCATTTGATAAATGTAAGCTCTTTATGTCATCAAAAGTTTACCTGTTCTAGTTCAATAATATACAAGGCTATTGTAGCAAAATGGGACTACATACAATCTGGATGATGTATCAAAGAAGAGTCAGCAAGAAGATTCTAAAAATTCATTTATAGCCAACAACAGAGCAATGGTCAGACATATCCACAGGACAGAATACAAAACCCAGGACCAACAGCAGTATATGAAACTTCATTGTTACGGTTAGGAGCTCTCAAGTCAAGGACTCATAGTGACACTATGCACAACAGAAAGAAACATGCAAAGTCCTGCAACATCATCACAATTGTTGTTATGATTGAGCAAATTGTTACTGCCACTGTGTCATTCCTTCTTGGTGGGGGTTCATCCTCTTTTTCATTCACCCTCCACTCTATCAAGCAAGCATGATGTTCTTCTCCAAGGATTGGTCCCTCCTGACAACATGTCCAAAGTATGAGAGACAAAATTTCACCACCCTCACGTCTAAGGAGCATTCTGGCTATACCTCTTCCAACATAGATTGATTTGTTCTTCTGGCAGTCCATGGGACTTTCAATACACTTCTCTACCTCTGTAATTCAAGTCTATCAATTATTTTTGTTGTCTTCTTTATTCACGATCCAGTTTTTAAATGCATATGAGGTGATTAAAATTACCATGACTTGGGGCAGGCACATCTTAGCCCTTCAAACTGATATCTTTTCTCTTTAACACTTTAAAGAGGTCATTTGCAGTATATTTGCCTAATGTAATATGCCTTTTAAATTTCTTGACTGCTGCTTCCATGAGTGTTGATCATGGATCCAAGCAAAATGAAGTCTTGGACAACATCAATCTTTTGTCACTTTATCAACATGTTATTTACTGCTCCATTGGTTAGGATTTTTATTTCCTTGACATTGAGGTACAATGTATACTGAAGGCAAAGAGTGCACTTCGGTGTGAAGATCTTTATTAGTAAGTACTTCAAGTCCTCTTCTTTTCCAGCAATTAAGGTTGTGTCATCATTATATCACAGGTTAATGTGTCTTCCTCCAATCCTGATGCCATGTTCTTATTCATATAATTAATTTTCTCAGATTTTCTGTCCAGACTGAATAACTATGTTGAAATGGTATAAATAATACTGACAAACACCTTTCCAGATTTTATTATTTTTAACTTTTTATTGTGAATCAAGCAAAGTTTTACAGAAATCATCAGTTTTCATTCAACAAATCATATACTTTGCTTCATTATGATTGTAATCGCCTCCATTTACCAATAATTAACAGTATTTACCTCTGTTCACTTTAACTATTGCATTCCTCCTTCAGTCTTCTGCTACCATCATTTCTTCTGCTAACTTCCCTCTTGTTGTACAGTGCCTGCCCTATCACACATGTCAACACATGTCTTCTCTCTAGCCCATGAAAAATTTTACATCCCCCACATCCCTATATCCAACACCGATAGTTTCTTTTATTAAGAAAACCTTTTCCCAACTTTTAACAACACTGGTGAGAGACAATATTTGTACTTCTATGATTGATATATTTCATTCCGCATAATGTCCTCCAGGCTCATCCATTTGTGAGATGTTTTGCACATTCAACGTTATTCTTCAATGTTAAGTAACATCCCATTATTTGTATGAACCAAGTTTTATAACGATTCTTCTCTTGATGGGTATTTGGGATGTCTCCATCTTTTTTATATAGACAACATATTGAAAGATTTTGGTTTCTTACCCATTCTCCTCTTTCTGTCTCTTAACTGGTGTATTCAATCTATTATATTCAGTCTAATTCTCGAAAGGTATGACTTGATTGCTGTCATTTTGCTGTGTGGTTTTGTGTGGTGCTGCTGGTTTCTTTGTTCCACATAATTTTCTGTGCAGAGTTCATTTTTTGTGTGGGTTTCATTTTCATTTTTGTTGTGTTAATGTTTATGAAATCACTCTGATTTTCCTCTTTTTAAAAATTTTCATATGCTGGTTTACTAATTTTTCTTTTCTTTTTTTTAGGTTACCTTGTAATTGTTTTCTCTCTTTATTTAAGAGTCTGTTTTATCTTTAAATCTATTTGACGTCCTTGCCATTTGGCATTTCTGTATTGACACAATTCCCTCTTTTTGCTTTATAGTTGACTTCATTACAAGTTAATATCTCTGGTTCCATATTTTCAGTCTTGTAAGTTTGTTTTACTTTAAATACCTCTAAATCTGGACTGAGTTCTGCATGGTGTTGACATGTATGATGATCTCACATTGTCTGCTGTTGTTGGTTCTCAGTCCAAAGAACACCCTTTAGACTGAGGTCTGGTCATTACAAATTCCTTTAATTTCTGTTTTATCAGGAAACTTCCTAATTTCACTGTCATATTTGAGAAACAGCTTTGCTGGTCATGATTCTTGGTTGTTAATTTTTTTTCTTTCAAAGTTTTGTACATGTCATCCCACTGACTTTCCGCCTGAATGATTTTCACTAAGAAATTAGAGCTTAGTCTTATTGGCTATCCTTTGTAGGTACATTTTGTTTTTCCTGAGCTGTTCTCAGGATTCTTTCCTTGTCTTTGGTTTTAGAAAGTTTGATTCTGATATGTCTTGGTGATTTTCTTTGGGATCTATCCGGTTTGGGGTTTGTTCAGCTTCTTGTATGCTTATGTTCTTCCATTTCATGATGTTACAGAAGTTTTCTTCCAATTCTTCTACAATTTACTCTGTGCTTTCTATTGGTTTTCCCTGTTCTGGAACTTTGATTACCCGTAAATTGTTGCTCTTCTTGGTCTACCACATAACTCTTAGGCTTTCTTGGGATTTTTTTCATGATCTTTTCTGATTGTTCTTCTGGCATACTAGTATTGAGAGATTTGTCTTCAAACACATGAATTCAGGCTTCCATTGTATTCAATCTATTCCTTTGCCCTTTCAATGTACTGTCCATTTCTGAAATGTTAGTATTAACCTTTTGGATTTCTAATTGCAGGTTTTGTGTTGTTTCAAAAATTTGCATTTATTTTATCTGTTAATTCTTGTAGTGTTTTTCTAAATTCTTCTAAAGTTTTTTTCTTTCTGTGTTCTCCATGCTTCCCTAGATCTTTCTTTTAGTATTTTGAAGGTACCTAAGTATCATTATTTTGAATTCTATTTCTGTTATTTCCATTACCTTTTCTTCCTCAGGAATGTTTTCTGAGTCTGCATCATGGTCATTTGTTTGAGCCATTCTGTCTTGTTTCTTTTGCTGCGTCTCAATTTACCCAGATGACCACTCAAGACTCTCAGGATCGATAAGGAAGCCTTTATGAGCTGGCCAGCGACTACAGCCTCCCTAAAAGTAGGAAAGACTGCAGCCCTGACCCAGTTTTTCAAAGAGTATTTCTACATAGGCAGTCTGACATTATCTTGTACAAACCAACGGTATGATGTATGCTTCCTGCATCATTTAATATTTTGTCTATAGTGTTGTTGTTGTTAAGTGCCGTCGAGTTGATTCCAACCCATAGCAACCCTGTTTTTCAAATCGGGTTTTCAAGGAGCATCTGGTGAGCTTGAACCACCGACCTTGCAGTTAAAATGACTTTGCAGTCTGAATGTGTTCTTGACTTTGGTTTTATAGTTCCAGGTCTTTGAACCTTTAATTATAATATCCTTTGACAATTTTTGTTCAGCTCCTTTACTTCGTCATTGCTTCCAGTCGTTTTAGCTTCTCTGGGCTGAGTAAAAGTTTCTTACACCCACTTTGGCATGTCCTTTCTTTCCTACCTGTTTACTGACCTTCTGCTTTCTTCATAGATGATGCGCTTGATGTCATCCAAGAAGTCTCCTTGTCTTTGGTCATTGGTGTCTAATGCATCAAATTTGTTCTTGAGATGGTCTCTAAATTCAGGTAGGTCATATGTGGGTTCTCATGAAGTTGTTTTCATTTTTTGCAGCTTCAGTCTGAACTTATATATAATCAGTTTATGGTCTATTCCTAAGTCGGTCCCTGGCCTTGTTTTGGATGACGACATGGAGCTTCCCCATCATTTATTCCCACAAATATAGTCAATTTGGTTTCTATGTGTATCCCACCTAGTGAGATCCACATATGTGTTGTTCAAAAAACTATTTGCAATGAATCAGTTGTTTTTGCAAAACTCTATCATGGGATCTCTAGCATTATTTCTATACCAAGATCATATTCCCCAACCACTGATCCTTCTTTGTTTTCAACTTTTGCCTTCCAGTTACAAGTACTGATCAATGTATCTTGATTTTATGTTTGATCAAATTCAGACTGAAGAATTTGGTAGAATTTTCTAAATCTCATCATCACTGGCTTTAGTGATTATTGCATAAATTTGAATAATAGTGGTCTGAACTGGTTTTCCTTGTAGGCGCATGATGATTATCCTATCCCAGACAGCATTGTGAGTTTGATAAATAGTGAAATTAATATTTATTGGACTCTGGGAAATTGGTTATATATATTTTAAAACTCTGTAGCTAGATCAGAAAGAAACTAGAAAAAGTAGATGATTTGAACTTAAACAAATTTCTTTTTTTTTTTTTTTTCTTTCTGGTTTTATATAGAGTCAATTTTGTCTACATTTTAATTTGAAAATTATTGATCCCCAAATTGGATTTATTTTCTTTTCTGTTTGATTCTCGGTAACTCTTGAAGGATTTATATAATGAGGATTAGTAAATAAGTGCTTGATTTTGTTTGGTTTGGTTATAAAGATAATATAATCACCTACATCAGGAATGGATTGATTTAATAATGGTACTAAAGTCCTTATATTTTATTACCATTTCTTCATTGCACTCTTAATGTCTTTTTCTGGTCCATTATCACATGTGCAGGCACACTGCATTTAAAGTAGTATCTCCCTTATATCTTCCTGTCTGGAACAATTCCTCTGCCTATCTTTATTTCTTATCACCCAGGCATTTTTGTAGAGTACTGATCCTTTATTTTGTAAAATGTTCCTCAATTTGCATTTGTCTGTATCTCCTCATGATTATATTACGGTTATCTACTTTTGGTAAAAAGACCTCAGAATTTCTGTGGTGCCCATGCTAGTGTATCATAATACAAGGCACATGGTGTCGCTAAGTCTCATCAGTTCTAATAGTTCACGTGCGTCTAGAAAAGTGCCGCCTTCCCAGATTTCATTAATAAAAAGTTAATGTTGTCCTTTTAGTAGTGAATATGTAATCTCAATGAGACATACTTAGAAATTATGCAAGTATTTTGTTTTCCAATGTATTTTAGCTCAATAATTTTAACATTCATTAATGATGTTGTCCCGAAAAATTATTACTGGGATTTTCACAAAATTGTCATTTTCTATTTCCATCTTCTTATCATTCCATCATGGCACCCCTTCTTCTTCATTTATCAATCCAATCCAATAATTTCTTCACATCAACATGGACTCAAGTTATATATTTAATTTTTTTATTCAGTGAGGTAGAATTCCTTATTGTCCCAGAATTGACCAATGGAACACCTTCACGTTACTTCTTGTGTCTTTGCCACATGATTCCATGTGTGTTTAAGCACTTTCTTAATTCTGGGAACAACATGATCTGTTATAGTCATCTTGTACTTTTTTTTTGCCCAGTTCTGGAATCAAGCATTCCTACAGGGAGCCCTGGTCCTTTTTATAGGAGAATGGTGGTGAGAAATAAGATGTAGGTCCTAGGTGTGCTCATTTTTACTGAGTGCCATGTTACTAGGAGTTCCAGTATGGCACTGTGGGTTAATGTGCTGGACTGCAAAGTTTGTTTGAACCACAAAGTCAGTGGTTCAAGCTCACCAACTATTCCTCATATACAGAGTCACCATGCGTAGGAACCGACTTGATGGCACTTAACAACAACACTGTTCCTAGGTCCACTCAGTGAACAGAGCTAGTCACATAAGTATGTATGTTGTTGTTGAGTGCCGTAGAGTCGATTCTGACCCATAGAGACCCTCTACAGGGTTCCTAAGACACAGCTAGAAAGCCTGAACTTCCGACCTTGCAGTTCTAACAGCTTTGCAGTCTGACGCATTAAACCACAGTGCCACACCAGGATGTATACATACACACACATTGTCCGAACCAAAGCCACTGCCATTGAGTTGATTGTAATATAGGGTTTCTAAGACATTTGTATCTATTCCTATATTCATCCATTTGTATGCACATTAAAATCTAGGAGTTCATGCTGACATATTCTATTACAATCCAACACCATAGAATTCATTCTAACCTTGCCCCCTCCCCCCACTACCTTATTTGTAATTTTGTTCTTTGTCACTGAGAAACCCAGCTCTTAATGCCCACAATGTATTGACTTATTTGCAGGGTTCCTATGAATTAGAACGATTCAATGACACTTAAAAACAATAACAATATATATTAAAAGTACCTTCAGACTATAAGAAACAACTATCCTACATATTGTACAATACCTATGTAGAGTTTTTTTTGTTTGTTTGTTTCCAACCCTATGGGATATAATCAAACATTGTTTTCCCAAGTGATTTGCAATTGTTTATTGTGTTTTTTCCCTTTTTCTTTGACTGTTGTATGATTGTATTATTTATTTGAAATATATATAATAATAGGAGTCCTGGTGTGGTGTTATGGGTTAATGCTCAGGACCGCAAGGTTGGTTTGAACCACAAGGTTGCCAATTCAAGCTCATAAGCCACTCTTCAGAAACCATATACAGGGTCGGTATGCATCGGAACTGACTCAATGGCACTTAAAAACAACTACAAAATAATAACATGCTAATTTTCTTTGACACAGTTTGTATTCATCTGGGTTATACCTATATTTAATTTAATATTTTCTATGTAAGCATTAACACAAAGGGTTAATGTTATGTTAATGCTTGCATACACAGAGTCCTGCTGTGGCACAGCTGGATAGTGCACTGGACCACAAGTTCATTTTGACCTGAATGGTCAGCAGTTCAAGCTCACCAGCTGCTCCTTGGAAACCCTATTCAGGCTTGCTATGAGTCAGAACTTATTTGAGGGCACTTCACAACAAAAAATAGCTTTTGACACATACTCAAGAGTAAACAACACTGATTGAGCCACAGTGTAACCACATAACTTAAGACACACAGAATACAATTTTTTAGGATTAAAAAGGCAAGGAAGTTCAAGAACTCACCATTGAAGTTAACATTACGAATATACTTCAACAACTTCTTGCCCCCAGCTTGTTCCATCTCCGGACAGACACCCCGGTAGTCAGCACAGAGATCTTTGTTCATGTGATGAAGGGCGTGAGCCATAGCATAGACAGCATCTATGACGAACTGAACCTTCCCCTCCTGCTCATAGTTGGAGTCTTTTCCAATTCTCTCCTGCCCTGCACATTAAAACAACAAATACACAGGCAAGATTGGTACTGAATAGACTGTTGTCACGTGCATTGAATTTCAAATATCCTAAAGAAAACAGTGTTAATGCTTTTAGGATTACAGTAATTCAAATTCTGTAAAGGAAGGAGCTCTGGTAGTGGTAGCGCAGTGGTTACGAATTGGGCTTTGTGCTCCTGTAAAGATTTACAGCCTCGGAAACCCTGTTCAGGTTCGCTATGGGTCGGAACCAACTCAACGGCAATTAACAACAATAACATCTGAATTTTGGGTTCCTCTCTGAGACTGTCTTAATACTTGGTGGTACTTTACTTTGGAGCATATTATACTAACATTTTACATCTCTTAGACAGACTTTACAAACAGCACTGCAAGTGACATTTTTTGTAACAGCACACCATAATATTTGAAATATACTAGTCCTATAGAATCAAAGATCTCTAAGATTGGAAGCTGGGTTTCCCCATTCAAATCTTTAAAGCTCAGCTGCTCTAAAGAGGTGATGGGAAAGAGGCAAGTGATAAAACACAAACAAAATGCCACACTTGAACTCATTATTTTTACCTACAAACTCAATCCACTTCATGTGTGACCTCTCTCGATTGTTGCTATTACTGGCATGTCAGATGTTCAAGTTAAAAATCCTGGTGTTTTTCCTACCTTTCACTCCTTACTTTCACAAATGTACATCTGATGTGTGGCCAAGTTCTGGCAAGTCTACCTTTTAAACAGTAAAGTGTTTCAGCTCTTTGACCCATGCCCTTTGTATGCCCATGTTGTCTAAGTATGCCTGCACCACTCAACCCTTGGTGCTCATCATTTCAAACTGCAGAGATAATCAAATCAATCTTGTGCTCTAAAGCCTTCAATGGCTCTCCAGTACTACAACACAAAATCTAACCCCTTACTCTGACAACTGAGGTTATCCATTATTTTGCTAAACTCTGCCTTACAATAGTAGAAACTGAAATAAATTAATGCTGGGAGTTTTGGGTTGCCAGCTTTCCATTGATACTTAAAAAAAAAAAAATCTTTACATATGCAGGAAATATGCATCCTGATTTTACAGTCTGGAAAGTTGAGTCATATAGAGATTAAATCCTGTGCCCATGTCTTTTACAAGTGGAGCAAAGATGACAGTTCAGGTCAGTCAGACCCTGAAGTCTTTACTCTGGGTACTACTTTGCCCATGGAGCCCTGGTATGACACTGTAGGATAAGCACTGGACCACAACATCAGTTTGAACCACAGGTTTAGCAGTTCAAACTCACCAGCCACTCTTTGGAAACCCAATACAGGGTCGCTATGAGTAAAAGCCAACTCGATGGTACATAACAACAACAACCTTGCCCATGGAGTCCAGGTATAACATAAGATCTAGACTAATAACCAGAGGGTCAATGGTTCTACCCTACCAGCAGTTCCTCAGAAACCTTACACAGGGTCACTATGAGTCCAAACAGACTTAATGGCACTTAAGAACAACAGCCTTGCATGGGCTCTATCTTGCTGATATACATTGTTGTGTTCCTGGCAAGTATGATGATTTTTTTTCCTGTACACATCATATACGTTCTTGTGAAGCTACCTTTGATTATGTTCTGCATTGTCAGAAATATCCTTCCTCCTGATTTTATCCATCATACCTTGTTTAACTGCCATTGGCCCAACCCAAAAGCTATTTTACAGTTGTCTTAAAGTTGTCTTACAACGTGTAAGCCAACACTTACATATTGAATCACAATGAAGGCTTTTCAAAAGTCTTCAAAATACCAAAAAAGTCTTATCAAATTGTTATTATAATGTTAAGGGTTGTTGTTGTTGTTAGGTGCCATCGAGTTGGTACTGACCCATAGCGACCTAATGCACAGCAGAATGAAACACTGCCTGATCCTGGGCCAACCTCACTACTACTGCCACA
>NW_006408546.1:24648703-24650073 GCF_000296735.1 Chrysochloris asiatica | reverse complement strand
TTCTTGAAAGAAAGACCCACAGGAAAAACACAAAACAATACAAAGACTCTGACTGATTACTATAAGGACAAGCAAGTTGTTCACCCAGGAGACATCAAGGCAAGTGGTCAGGTTCCCTCAGGGAATACCCTCTTCCAAGACTAAGACTCAATTGGAATACGTACTCTGATTGGTGACCAGGTTAGTCACTGATAAGGGGAAGTGAGGGAAAAACAGCAATGAAGCGGAGAGCTAAGCCATACAACATTCAATAGACTATATATATATTTGTACATGTCACAAAGTAGCACCTGTTTATTATTATGAAACAGTGTATACAATGGGACTTCCAAAATTTCATGGAAAAATGGAATTAAAAGATGATGGATTTTTCCCATGAATCTGTGTGTACCTCAGGCTGGCTGCTGCCATGAGGAGCGGAATAAGATCACTGAAATGCTGGTGTTGGTGCTGTGCTGTGGCCACTGCCAGGCAGTGTGAAATGAGGCTGACCTGCACTGCATAGCTGGATCGTCCAAGTTCCACCACATACAGACCTTCTACAGGCGAGAGGCCACACCTAAAACACTAGGAGTGATGGGTGACTAGTGAGCAGTGGGAAGAGAACTTGGGCCAGGTTCAAATTCTCTTCTGCCACTGACTGACTAGCTGCCTCCCCTGAGTTCTTGTCTTTGTCTGAATATCTGGTGTTCAATAAATTCCATTTTTCTTCTTTCCTTTCTCCTACTTTACCAATTTCAGAAGATACTGCAGCCTTGTCATTGTTTTTGTTAGGTGCCTTCAAGGCGGTACTGACTCATAGCAACACTATGCACAGCAGAAGGAAACACTTCCCAGTTGTGGGCCAACCTCACAATCATTGCAATGTTTGAGCCGATTGCTGCTAACACTGTGCCAATCCATCTTGCTGGGCGTCTTCTTTTTTTTTTTTTCCAACCCTCCACTTTACTAAACATGATATCCATTGCAGCCTGAGGGAAGTACATTAGAATTTAGAGGTAGAAACTGACAGATTTGGATACCTACCTTGTTCTTAATAGAACTCTGACACAAGTTTATTTAATGATTAAGGAATGGTTCTTGGCTGCTTTTCAGGATTGGTCCATAACTATGGTTTGTATGAGGTCAGGCATTCATAGCTTATGTACCATTTGTATAATAAAAAGACAAAACTCAAACTTCTAGAAATGAAATATCTACAAATACAAATAAAGAAATAAAATTACGATGTCTAAGATTTTTAAAATTCCACTGGATGGGACTAAAGGTAGATTAGACATTGCAGAAATAAAGATTTGTTGTTGTTAGGTGTAGTCCAGTTGTGTCTGAGTCATAGCAAAACCTCTGCACACAGAATGAACTACTGACTG
>NW_006408546.1:24645577-24646708 GCF_000296735.1 Chrysochloris asiatica | reverse complement strand
ACAATGACCACTATTATTTAAATTTAGGCACCAACCATTACAACCAATCATGATGAAATTGAAGAATTCTAAAGTAGTGGATTATGAGCTGGTCTGCTAACCACAAGGTCAGCAGTTCAAGTCTACCAGTTGATCCATGGGCGAAAGATTTGGTTCTCTACTCTTTTAAATATTTACAGTCTCAGAAACCTCTGCTTTGCTCCAGGCAAAGTGACTCAGTGGCATATCACCACCACCACTACTACCACCACCAAGTTCTTCAGTTTGAAATTCACCAAACACATAATCAACATTTATTGATAATTACTGTTGATTGGAATGTAAAAGATGGAAATAAAGATGCAGGATCAGTAGTTGGAAAATATGGCCTTGATGAAAGAAATGGAAAATATGGCCTTGATGAAAGAAATGATGCTAAAAATTAAATAATAGAATCTTTCAAGATCAATAAACAATTCACTGTGAATGTCTTTTAGGCAGCACAAACGTGGACTACACATGGACTACACCACATGGACTACACAGGAAACAAATTGACTACATCTCTGGGAAGAGACTGTAGAGACCATGTCAAGCACAGATTTGGTACACTAGACACTAATAACTGAAAATGACCAAAGACTAAAGATTTGTTGGATTACATTAAGAACATCCTACATTAAGAAAACAAAAGGCCATCAAAAAGACAGGAAAAAAAAGTAAAAATGAATGTCAGAAAAGACTCTGAAACTTGCTCTCCAGCATAGAGATGCTAAAGCAAATGGAAAAATGAGGAAGTAAAAATGCTGAACAGAAAATTTCAAATGACAGCCTGAGAAGACAAAGTGAAGTATTATAATGAAATGGGCAAACACTTTGAGTTAGAAAACCGAAAGGGAAGAACATGCTCAACATTTCTCAAACTAAAAGGACTGAAGAGAAAATTTGTCTCAGGTTCCAATATTGAAAGAGTCTATGAGCAAAATCTGGAGTTCTGGTGTGGTGCTGTGGGTTAATGCACTGGACTTTGAAGTCAGTTTGATCAGCAAGGTCTGCTGTTCAAGGTTACCAGTTGCTCCTTGGAAACCCTATAGAGGGTCGCTATGGGTCAGAACTGACTTGATGGCACTTTAACAACAACAATGGGCAAAA
>NW_006408546.1:24640855-24642370 GCF_000296735.1 Chrysochloris asiatica | reverse complement strand
GTAACCACTACGCTACCAGAGCTCCTTATACACACACATAAATAGATGTATACAGGACAACAGAAAGCTCAAGGGAGGAAGAAAAAAAGAAAGAGCTGAGTCTGAATAAGCTTAGCAGTACAGTGAATAACGTCTCTACTAGCAGAGTGTTTGTAAACTCCCACCCAAGACTCTTTCCTGATGAATTTATGTAAGAAAATCTAGGAGAACATACTCATGGATGATGTGAGTCCATTATGAGTGAGCGTTAACAGGGTAATTATGATTGGCCAATTTTGCCATCTTGCTGGAAATAAAATGAGCAATCTTAGAAGCAGAGAGAGAATCTCACTACCATCAAGAGGATAAAGGCAGGAGTGGAGCATGTCTTTTAGGCTCCACGATCCCTGCACATTAAAGCTCCTCCACCCAGAGACAAAAAGCTGTAACACGAGAGGAACAGCAGAGAAACTACAGGAGCAGCTACAGAACCAGTAGCCAGAGCACCAGACAGAGCATTAAAGCTGGGTGCCTTGGGGTTACAGGCTCACTTGTGGTGTGGTGTACCTCCAGGCACTTAATTGGGGAACTAAATTGCTTGATTCAAGGAATTAGAGCTGACAGTGTTTAGGTAGAAACTTATGGCAGAGAGGAATGCTTTTTGGGCACTTATTGTTTTTGTTAGTGTTAGGGACCATCCACTTGGTTCTGACTCATAGCAACCTTATGCACAACAAAACAAAACACTGCCTGGTTCCTGCACCATCCTCACAACTGTTGTTATGTTTGAGCTTATTATGGGTGCCACTGTGTCAGTCCATCTCGTAGGGCTTCTTCCTCTTTTTTGATGACCCTCCACTTCACCAAGTATGGTGAGCTTCCTCACAGACTGATCCTGCCTAACAATATACCTGTGATAGTTAAAAGTTTTGCATCAACTTCGCAGGGACAGGATTCACAATGGTTTAGCAGTTAAGCTAAAGTTATCAGTTCCATTATGAAATCTAATATAAGCAATCAACCCCCTGAAGAGTTCTCATTTTAGGTAATTAACTAGTGTGTTATAAGTTTTCACTTCTATGATGTTGATATGGTCAGATGCAATCTACAGGATTAGGTTGTATCTAGAGGATTTAAAATAAAAGCAGATTAAAGATCAAAGAATACAGCCTTCAGTTTGGGTTGCCCCTCAATGTAAGGAAAACAAAAATCCTCTGTGGTGCTGTGGGATAATGCACTGGACTGCAACATCTGTTTGAATTGCAATGTTGGTGGTTCAAATTCACCAGCTGCTGCTCAGAAACCCCACACTGGCTCACTTTGAGTCAGAACCAAGTGAATGACACTTAACCACAGCCTCTGTTCATAATTACATTCCACCCTGTGTCTCCTGCTACCTTCATCTTTCCTCGGTTAAGCTCCCTCTTGTATGTTGTCTGCCCTGTCACCTATATCAATATGCGTCTGCCCTTGAATAAGTTTCCCTCCCCCACCACTCTCCTAACCCCCACAACCATCATAGATTGCTTTTTTTTT
>NW_006408546.1:24638946-24639500 GCF_000296735.1 Chrysochloris asiatica | reverse complement strand
GAGATAGTCATTCTCTGCCACAATACGCTACATTGGTCCATTACATTGATGACACTGTGTCTACTGGACCTGCTGTTGTTGTTAGGTATCATCGATTCAGTTCCCATTCATAGCATGTCTACATAAGACGGAACGAAAACACTGCCAGCTCCTTGTATATCCTGAGAAGTGTCGCTGGTTTGCAGCCACTGTAGCACCCACTGTGTCAATCCATCCCCCCAAAAAATGGTCTTTTTTATGCTGATCTTTCTTACCAAGCATGATGTTCTTTTCCAAGAACTGGTCCCAAATGATAACGTGTTCAAAGTATGTGAAACAAAGTTGTGCTCCTATCCGAGCTTCTGAGGAGCATCCTGGCTACATTTCTTCCAAGACAGATTTTCATTCTGCTACCAGACTATCATATATTCAATATTTTTTTTTGTCAACACCATAATTCAAATGCATTGATTCATCTTCCACCTTCCTCATTCACTGTCCAAGATTCATATACATATGAGGTGAATGAATATATCCTAGCATGATCCAGGCTCACCTTGTTCCACAAGATGACA
>NW_006408546.1:24631515-24633192 GCF_000296735.1 Chrysochloris asiatica | reverse complement strand
GCTGTTCCAGCTGTGGTTTCATTTATGGATCGATTTAATACATCTTCTGCTACCTGTATGCAGCTATTGATCCAGCCAATGGCTTTTTTATTGATTCCAGTTTTGAAGAGACATCAGAAGCAGTTTGTTGTTAGTTACCAAGACCAGAAACACATCTTCACAGTGCGGTATCAAATGCTTACAAACTCTCTAGCACTCTGTCATAATCTAGTCCTCAGAGATAGTCATTCTCTGCCACAATACGCTACATTGGTCCATTACATTGATGACACTGTGTCTACTGGACCTGCTGTTGTTGTTAGGTATCATCGAGTCAGTTCGCATTCATAGCATGACTACATAAGACGGAATGAAAACACTGCTGGCTCCTGGTATATCCTGAGAAGTGTCGCTGGTTTGCGGCCACTGTAGCACCCACTGTGTCAATCCATCCCCCACAAAAATGGTCTTTTTTATGCTAATCCTTCTTACCAAGCATGATGTTCTTTTCCAAGAACTGGTCCCAAATGATAATATGTTCAAAGTATGTGAAACAAAGTTGTGCTCCTATCTGAGCTTCTGAGGAGCATCCTGGCTATAATTCTTCCAACACAGATTTTCATTCTGCTACCAGACTACCATATATTCAATATTTTTTTTGTCAACACCATAATTCAAATGCATTGATTCATCTTCCACCTTCCTCATTCACTGTCCAAGATTCACATACATATGAGGTGAATGCATATATCCTAGCATGATCCAGGCTCACCTTGTTCCACAAGATGACATCCTTGCTTTTATTACATTCAAAAGATCTCTTGCAGAAAATTTGCCCAGAAAAGTCTAGTGTTTGATTTCCTGACTGTTGCTTCCATGTGTGTTGATTGTGGATCCTAGTAAAATGCATAATCTTAAGCAAAAGTTTACTTCTTTAATATCAATAATATTGTTCAATAATTTATGCATTCTGTTAGGTCTCCTTCCTTTGGAATGGGCACAGATATGAATCTCTGCCATTGGTGGCTATGTAGATGTCTTCCAAATTTCTTGGCAAAGACAATTGAACACATCCTTTATTGAAACATTTCATTGAAACATGCAATATCATTGCTGACATCAGATGAATCTTGGCTGAAACTACAGAATACCAGAAAGATGCTTACCTGTGTTTTGACTCCAAAAAGGCATATGACTGTGTTTTATTGACTCCACAAAGACATTTTAAGATTTATGGATAACATTGCAGATAATGAGAATTTCAGGACACTTAATTGTACTCATAGACCCTATACCTAAACAAAGAGGTATTCATACATTTAAAAAAAAGAGGAGTATTGTGTAGCTTAATATAAGAAATGTATGTATCAGTGTTTGGTACTTTCATCATTATTTAACAGAATATTTCAAAGGACAGCTTAAGAAGACATGTTGTTGTTGTTGTTAAGTGTCATTGAGTAGGTTCTGACTCCTAAGGAGCCTGTGTAGGGTTTCCAAGGAGCAGGTGGTGGATTTAAACTGCCAACTATGTGGTTCAAAGTCCAGTGATGAGGGAGAACAAATAAGATGGCAGATCGGGTGGATATGTAGTAAAGAGCTCTGCCAACAACAACACAGAATACCCAACCAAGCAGGCTCAGGGGATGGTCCCAGAACTCTGAACCACATATAAAGGAATATTTAGAAGGTTGGAAGGCT
>NW_006408546.1:24629488-24630450 GCF_000296735.1 Chrysochloris asiatica | reverse complement strand
CTTGGCAAAGACAAGTGAACACATCCTTTATTGAAACATTTAATTGAAACATGCAATATTATTGCTGACATCAGATGAATCTTGGCTGAAACGACAGAATACCAGAAAGATGCTTACCTGCGTTTTGACTCCAAAAAGGCATTTGACTGTGTTTTATTGACTCCACAAAGACATTATAAGATTTATGGATAACATTGCAGATAATGAGAATTTCAGGACACTAAATTGTACTCACAGACCCTATACCTAAACAAAGAGGCATTCATACATTTAAAAAAAGAGGGGTATTGTGTAGCTTAATATAAGAAATGTATGTGTCAGTGTTTGGTACTTTCATCATTATTTAACAGAATATTTCAAAGGACAGCTTGAGATGACATGTTGTTGTTAAGTGTCGTTGAGTAGGTTCTGACTCCTAAGGAGCCTGTGTAGCGTTTCCAAAGAGCAGGTGGTGGATTTAAACTGCCAACTATGTGGTTCAAAGTCCAGTGATGAGGGAGAGCAAACAAGATGGCAGATCGGGTAGATATGTAGTAAAGCACTCTACCAACAACAACACAGAATACCTAACCAAGCAGGCTCAGGGGATGGTCCCAGAACTCTGAACCACATATAAAGGAATATTTAGAAGGTTAGAAGCCCTACAGCTGGGGAAATTTGTGGCAGAAGCAAGAAATCTATTGCTTTCTAGTTCGAGATGCTCTGCTACTCCAGGAGCTGCCATCTTGAGTGAGCTCAAGCAGGGGAAGGATAGGAGCGGCCACAGACGCCTGGCAGAACCGCTGAGATAAAGGTGTGGACATTCTTTTCTTTTAGTAGCTGTTCATTGCTCCCTTGCTGTCTGCGCACCTCCATTCTGGTGACTATAGGGATGCCTGAGCTAATAGGCACCCCAGCCCCACCCTCGGAGGGTTCTACTACGCATGCGCACAGATCTCCTCGAAATTTAAAGAGACAGTTTC
>NW_006408546.1:24625754-24626813 GCF_000296735.1 Chrysochloris asiatica | reverse complement strand
CAACACCAGGAGAAGACACGTTGCTGTTAATAAGTGCCATTAAGTTTGTTCCAAACCATAGCAACCCTATATAGGATTTCCAAGGAGCAGCTGGTAAGCTTTAACCCCCAACCTTGTGGTTCAAACTGATTTTGCTGTCGAGTGCATTAACACAGAGCACCACACCAGGATGTTATAGAAAAGTATTAAAATTATATGTACAAGAGCCTGGAGTTAGAGAAACAAAAAAGAACTCATTAAGCATATCTCAAGCTGAAAGAACTGAAGAAAAAAATTCAACTTTCAGGTTGCAATACAAAGGGTTCTATGTGTAAAATATTGAACGATGCAGCAAGCATCAAAAAAGGATGAAATCACTGTACCAAAAATCATGTGCTACCTCCTAAAACTATTTCACAAGGTAGTTCAATCTCACCAGCTGCTCCTTGGAAACACTATATTGGGTCACTATGGGTCAGATCCAACTCAATGGCATATGATCCAACAACAACAAACATATGATTAAGAACTAATGATATTTAAGAAAGAAACCCACATTGCATTGGCCCAAACTGAATACTAACTGAAATGTTCCAACAAATGATGCAGCAGAAGGAAGTGTTCACTTGTGTATTTCATGAAATATGAAAGACAGTTAGCTGGCCAAGCAATTGGAACAAATGTATATTCATGCCTTGCCACAGAAAGATGGTCCAACAGAATGCAGAAAATATCAAACAATATCATTAATACCACAAACAAGTAAACTTTTGCTGAAGATAGTTAATAAATGATTGTTGCAGTACTTTGTCAGGGAACCATCAGAAATTTAAGCCAGATTCAGAGAAGATGTAGAAAGAAGAATATCATTGCTAACATCATATTGATCTTGTCTGAAAGCAGAAAATAGGACAAAGATATTTACCTGTGTTTTATTGACTATGTAAAATCATTCTACAAGGTGGAATGTAACAAATTACAATTTTTAAGAATGAGAATTCCAGAACACTGATTTAAGGATAAGAATCTCAGAACACACAGAACCTTTCCATAGATCAACAGACAATTGTTTAGACAGAA
>NW_006408546.1:24622153-24624619 GCF_000296735.1 Chrysochloris asiatica | reverse complement strand
CCCCTTGCCGAGGCCAGACCCCGGCCACTAATGAAGATCAAAGACTACAGCCTTTAGTATGGATTGTACCTTAACATAGAACAACAAAATCCTCACAATGTGCCAATAAGCAACATCACAATAAATAGAGGAAACATTGAAGTTGTCAAAGATCTCATTTTACTTGAATCAACCATCATAATCCATGGAAGTAGCAGTCAGAATATCAAACACATGTTTGTGTTATCAAAGCACATATATGCTGCAAATGATCTTTTTAAATTGTTAAAAAGGAAAAAGATGAGTTTGAAGATTTGAGTGTGTCTGACCCAAGTCATGGTATTTTCAATGGACACACAGGCATGTGAAAACTGGACAATGAATAAGGAAGTCTGGAAAACAATTGAAGTATTTGAATGGTGTTGTTAAAGAATAGTGAATGTGCCATGAACTGCCAGAACAACAAATAAAATATGTATTGGAATCAGAACAACCAGAATGCGCTTAGGAGCCAGGATGGGGAGGCTTGGTCTCATGTAGTTGGGAGCTGTCATCAGGAGGAACCAGTTCCTGGAAAAGGACATCTTGCTTGGTATAGTAGAAGGTCAGTGAAAGAGAGGAAGGTCCTCAGCAAACAGAGAGCCACAGTGACTGGAAGAGTGGGCTGAACCATAAGAAGTATTGAGAAGATGGCGGAGGACTTGGCAATGTTTCCTTCTGTTGTTGTATCTAGGATCACCACGAGACAGAACTGACTTGATGGCACCTAAAAGCAACAATGACACTCTGCCTGGCCTATATATCAAGGAACTCTAAAAGCTGTTAGTTTTGAGAATTCAGTCTGTTGTGTAAGCCACTTGCCAACTAGGTCATATATCCACCTGATCCAATGATTCTTGTAGTGTCAGTAGTAGACAGAGATGCTGTTTGGAGTTTTTGTCAAGGTCTGTGTTGGTGAAACACAGCACAGACTCTTAAGTCTGCAGACATTGAAGATTTTGTAGCAAAGCCCTACAATCTTTTACAGATAACAACTTTCCTTGGTAGACAGCCTTTGGCTTGTTACTAAGCCTTAGTGGAAACTGAACACTTAACCACAGGCCACAAAGACACTTTTACATTATGAATTGAGTACTGTCTGACCCACAGATTCAGTGATTGTGAATCACAAATACCTCCTCTCAAATTTGTCTCTTTTCTTATCCCAGGTCATCAGCATCTTTCACCTGGGCTAGCATAGCCTCACCCTGGTATACAATACCTTGTCTGACACACCCAGCAACTAGGTGTGCATGTTTTCAATTGCAATTCTGGTTACATCTTTCTCCTTATTAGAATCCCTAACCAGTTCCCCACTGCACTTCAGTGGAAATGCAGTAAAAACTTAACATTGTGAAGTCCAGCATGAACTGACAGCTTCTAGTCACATCTTAGGACACAATTTCTTGTATATTCAACATATACTGACTTTTTCTGTTTCTTTTTATCAGTATCAAACATTTTTCTGTATCATTTTCTTCTACCTAGAACACTTTCTGTCTGGCTCACTGCTATTCACCAGTTTTATCTTAAAATTGTTTCACTGCAGAACCCTCAAGGTCTGAACTCCTTGAACAATCTCCCAGGCTAGACTCTAGCACAGGAGTGGGCTATTTGGTATTTGGTAAAGTTATATTGTCTGTGGTCATTCAATTATCTCTACAATACCACAACTACCTCCAAGTTCTAAGTTGCGGTTGTTGTTAAGTGTCATTGAGCTGATTTTGATTCTCAGCAACCCGGTTTAGGGTTTCCAAGACTGTGCATCTTTGTAGGAACAAAAAGTCTCATCTTTCTCCCATGGAGAGGCTGGTGGGCTCGAACAACTGACCTTATGGTTTGCAGTCCAGTGCTTATTACACAGAGCTACCGTACTCCCTATACTTATTTTGAATTCAATGAACTTTTTGTCTTAGCGCTTTGATGCAGCTCTAACTGAAATACCACAATTGTTGGCTTTAGCAAACATAAATTCATATTCTCTTAGTAGTTGTTAAGTGCCATTGAGTCAGATCTGACCAATAGTGACCCTGTATAGGGTTTCTGAGGAGCTTCTGGTGAGTTTGAGCCATAGATGTTGCAGTTCAACCCAACCTTGTGATCTAATGTACATTACCCACAGAGTGACACAAGGGCTCTCAGTTATGAGGCTACAAATACAAACCCAGGGGGCCATTTCTAGGGAAGACTTTCTGTCAGTTTGGCACTGGAGGAAGGCCTTGTCTCTTTTCAGTTTCTGCTTCTTAGTTCCTAGCTATCATGGGTTAAGTTCTGCCCCTCAAAACATACAATTTGTACATTCTAACCCGCATGCCTGTGATTATTATCGCATTAGAGAGAGCAGGGTGTCCTTTTCTTATTGTTGTTGTTGTTGTCAGGTGCCATCGAGTCGGAACCGACTCATAGCGACCCCATGCACAGCAGAACGAAACAATGTTCGATCCTGGG
>NW_006408546.1:24597714-24618318 GCF_000296735.1 Chrysochloris asiatica | reverse complement strand
TCACTGTGCAAATCCATGTCATTGAGGTGCTTCTTCCTTTCCAGTGACCCCGTACTTTAGCAAGCATAACAAAGACTAACTAAGCATACCGAGATTGGGAAGAGGAATGTCAAGTCCTATGAAAAATGCCCAGGAGGAGAGGCATTTTTCTGGGCATGAAAAAGATGGGGATCTTCCCTCCAGATCCAACATAGAGAGAGAGCCTTCCCCTAAAACTCGCACAGTGAATCTGGACTTTTAACCTCCTGAAGTACAAGACAATAAATTTCTGTATGTTAAAGTCATCAACTTGTGGTGCTTCCAATACAGAGGTTACAAATCAGGCTGCGAACCTTAAGGCCAGCAGTTCAAAACTACCAACCGCTCCACGGGAGAAAGATGAGACGTTCTGCTCCCGTAAAGATTTACAGCCTCGGAAACCCTGTACAGGGTCGCTATGGGTTGGGACTGACTTGACTGCACTTAACAACAACAACAACAACAAGATAACTAACATAGAATTTGTTACTAGGGGTGCGGTGCTGCTATAACAAATACCTACAATATAAGTGGTTTGGGAATTGGGTAATAGGTAGAGGCTGGAAGAGGAGTCCTGGTGTGGCGCTGCAGGTTAATGCACTGTACTGCAAGGTCGGTGGTTCAAGCTCATCGGGTGCTCCTCAGAAACCCTATACAGGGCTGCTATGAGTCAGAACTAACTCCACAACACTTAACAACAACAACAATAAAAGCCTAGATTTCTTAGAAGAGATTGTTGGGTGTCAAAGGCAATTCTGGTGAGGGCTCAAAAGGAAGTGAGAACAACTATAGGGCAAGTCTCTATCAACTTAAAAATATATATGACGCCACCAACAGAATGTTATTAGAAATGTGGATGTTAAAATATAATTCTGGTTAGACTTTAAAATAAACTAATGAGCAGGTGACTGGACAATGGATGAAGGTCAATGTTTTGTGGTTTTTTTGTTTTGTTTTGTTTTTGTTTTATGCAGTGGCAAAGCATTTGTCTGAATTATTTCTAAAGTTTTGGTTAAAGGTAGAACATATAAGTGATGAACTTGGATATTTACCTGAGGATATTCTTAAGGAAAACCTTAAATGTACTTAAAAGTTTCTCCTTGGTGTTTATAGTAAAATGAGAGAGGAAAGAGGAGGGCATAAAAATGAGCTATACACAATGCAAATAAAACTGAAAAGTTTTGGAAAACTCTGTTGTAGACATTAAGAACATGTGTCCTAGAATGTTCACCAAATATATGACTATACAATCATTTGTTAAAGATATTCAGCCTGTGATTGAAGGATGTAACCAACCACTGCATTAAAAAATCTGTCAGTTTATGGGCCTGGTAAAAAGAGATGGGGATAAGATTCTTATGATTCAATAGTGAGTAATTGTTATCATTACTAATTGCCACTGGCACTACTGTAAAGGTAGAATTTTTATAACAAAAACCAGGGGATTGTTACTCTTACAGTCCAGACACAGAGGACCCTAGGGCCATCAAGGGAGAAGAGTGCAAGCAGAATGTGGGACCCTATCCAAAGAAGCAGTGACACCAGATGGAGGCAGAGATGGGGACATGGAGAGAGAGAGAGCAGCTGAGGACTTAAGCCTCATGGAAAAAGAAAGGCTGTGAGCTGGTGGCCAGGAGGCAGGCTTGCAGAATATGCCCTTTAGTTGTTTAAATTATTATGTCTTCCTGAGTGTTTTTGTGTTCATCTCCCCATCCCCCCAAAAAGGAAAGAAAAACAGAGGGTATGGAATTAAATACTGTTGAATGATGATGCATGGAGGAGATTGTAATCACTGTAATACAACGATGGTGTAAAGCTGATGTTCTCCCATGTAAATTATCGTGCAGTTCATAATAATAATAATAATAAAATCTGTCAACTTAGACTGAAGGAGACAAAGAAAGATTAAATGGAAAGTAACAAAGAAAGAAGGCTTTCTGCGTCTTAGAATTGGACAGCCAGAAAACAGGCCAGATGTGCTCCATCTGTTGTCCTTCAAGAAAAGAATCACCCATAAAGCAGCTTGGAGAACAGCAGAAATGTTGGAAGGAACAAGGGAAACAGCTGCTTTGGTTTTGAAAGGAAAGTCCATAGCCTCTGTGGTCTCAAAGGGCAAAGCCATGGCCTCCTAGGTTTCAAATAGTCAGATTTTGACCAACTCAGTTCCAGAGTAAGACACTGCCATCCAGTTTGACTAAGAGAATGGGACTGGTGCCCAAAGCTGAGGGAAAAAGGCTTCCATGCCAAAGAAGCTGGGCTGAAGAGATGGAAGTATTACTCAGATGAACGAGGAGAATGGAGCTGCTAAAAACTGAAGAGTCAGAGTTGCCATCCCTATGAGACTGGAATAAAAGCTGGAGCCCAGGCTTGAGGGGTCTCCACCTGGAATCCAGAGAACAAATCCAACCAACATCCAGAGCAAGGAGTTGGTATCAGAGAACAGAGCATTATTTTCACGCCTTGAGAGTTATTGTAGTTTTTCTTCTGGGTTTGGGACTTGCTTGTTCTTATTGTGTGTCATAGAGTTGGTTCTGATTCATAGTGAGCTGTATAGGGCCATAGGGTTTCCAAGAGCAGCTGGTGGATTTAAACTGCTGCACTTGAGGTTTTCAGTCCAGTGCTTATCATACAACACCACACTAGGGCTCTTTTAGACTTGCTTGGTGCCTGCTATCCCTTCTTTCCCTCAAATTTCTACCATTTATAATGTAAATACTTGTCTTGGGTCTGTTCCACTTTCGAAAGAGATAACTGTAGTCTGGAATTCACAGCCTCACAGATAAAGAAGAATTCTACTCCAGGATGGAATATACCTAAAATTTCACCCATATCTCATTTATTTGATTCAGAAGATGAAAATTTGAACTTGCATTAGATTGAAGATTTTTGAGATGATGTGATGGGGTGAATGTGGTTTGCATGTGGTAAGACATGAACTCTAAGGTACCAAGGATGGAATGCTGTGGGTTGAATTATGTCCACCCAAATTATGTGCTGTAAACTCTAACCCCTGTACCTGTTGTTGGAATCCCATTTGTGAATGGCTTTCTCTGTTATTCTGATAAGACAGGATTCGTTTAGGAACTTGTGGTATAGCAAATTATTTAATATATCTATCTTTTCTAGCCATAATCTTTGTAATTCCCGCCAAAAGACTACTTTTCTGAAGGGTCTGAGTAAGATAAGGAGGGGAAAGATGCGGACAGATTATAGGATTCATTTGTGAGTGATTGTTAACAGAGTGATTATAGAAACTTGGGACTCTAACATGGGTATAAAATAAGCCATCTCACTATCGTCAAAGGAGGAAAGCCAAATGGACACTGACCTCTGGACCCTGAGATACCACTTTGACCCAGGAATAGAAGGCGGTGACATGGGAGAGTACCAGAGGAGCAGCAGTAGAAACAACAGATAGAACAGGAGACAGAGCAGTGGGCTTCCCAGTCCAGGGATCAAGTAAAGCACAATGACTTTTAGCAGGAGGCTTGCCTCCAGACTGAGGTGCCTTCAGGCACTTAATTGGGGAGCTAGGTTTGCTGACCCGTGAAGTTAGAGCCAAGTGCCTTCGGGCAGAGACTTATGATGGTGGGGTATATCTTGTGGGCATTTATCAGCAGCCCTAAAAGTACTTTGTAACATTGGCAGGGCAGTAGCACTGGCTGGACAGAGGGAAGCCTGCCTGTGGGGATGGTAGAAGAGAGAGTTTCCTGACTGGAACAGCTGTTTCCTGAACATTAATGACCCTGAACTGTAACTGTCTAACTTTCTTGTAACTGAGTATGGCGGCTGAGTTCTCTGTAGTCATTGCAATGGATTATGGAACCCAAATGACAAGTCGAGTGTGCTGTGAGAGGAATGGGTGGCGTCATTTTTTTTCGGGGAGGGGGCAGTGATGTCTTAAGTCAGTCTCTTTTGAGATATGAAACACATTAAGCAAGCAGAGATGAGGAGAGCGAGATGTCCACTCATGAAGATTGCCCAAGAACTGAAGTTCAAAGGAGATATGTACCTTCTTCTTCATGAGCTGACAGAAAGAAAGCATACCCTAGAACAGGCACCCTGAATTGAGACTTTCAGCCTCCTACACTGTGAGAAAATAAATGTATGTCTGTTCAGGCCACGCTTTAGTGGTATTTATGTTATGGCAACACCAGATAACTAAGAAACTTGGATATCTTCAAGGACATGGCACATACCTTCACCCATCTGTGCTTCCTTGATTCTGGGCCTAATATGGTCTGTTTACATCACAAAAGTATTAGCTTAAGACCTAGACTACACTGATGTGGCCAGATAAACATAAAAAAAGAAAGTCTGTTCCCAAAAGGGATTACATATATCAGCATAAGTCTTTATTAACTACAACACATATTTTGGGGGAACATGATTCATATCAGAATACCTTTCGAGGAACCTGTTACAAAAGGAGGTCTCAACCAAACGACCTGGATACCTGGTATGGTGCTGCAGGATAATGTGCTGGACTGCAAGGTCAGTTTGAGCCACAAGGTGGGCAGTTCAAACCCACCAGCCACTACTTGGAAACCATATACAAGGTCATCGCTATGAATTGTAACCTACTCCTCTCCTCAGTAGTTAACAACAACAACAATCAAATGATCAAAGGGATGCAATTTATGCTTATAACCTGTTTTCCTAGGTGTTTTAGCTGTTTATTGAGAAAACTTAGGGACTGTTGCTCTTTTGCTTATTGATTGTGGCATTAACCCTTTAATGCCAGGAGAGTGCCACTTGCATGAATCATCCTGCAGAAGAATGAAGCAAATGCTTTGGATCAATTGCCAGTTTTTTCAGATGCTAGCCAATTGACTTTGGGCAAGTCACTTAACAGACCTATAACAACTTTGTTATCACTCTCTCAGTAGATTGTACAAATGATCAGTGCTGCCAACTCTGCTGCATTGTGGAAATGATCAAATAGCACAGGGATATTACAGCAATTTAAAGACTCTAAAGTGCATCTCGTAAAAAAGATAAATCAGTTCGCAAACATATGGAAAAATATTCAATCTTGCAAGTTTTCAAAGAAACACAAATCAAAACAGAGGCAGCATTTTACACATATTAAATTAGTAGCATTGCCAGTGGCTGAATAAATTAATACAATACTTCAGGAAAGCAATTGGCAACACATTTCAATTGTTCAAAAATGTTTATACTCTAAATCACTAGTGATCAAAATAAATGAAAAACCAACCCAGTTGCCATAAACTCTGTTCCAATTCATGGCAACCACATGTATAAAAGCAAGTTACACCTGTATGTATTTAATGTTTCCTATGTGTCAGACATTGTTCTAATTACTCTATGTCTATTCAATCATTCAATGTTTTTCTTTAAAACACAAATCAAAGCAAAACAAAACCTTACCAGAAAATTATTTTTATCATCTACATATTTATATATAAGGAGCTCTAGTAGCATAGTGGTTACGAATCAGGCTGCTAACCTCAAGGTTGGCAGTTCGAAACTACCAGCCATTCCATGGGAAGAAGATGAGGCTTTGTGCTCCTGTAAAGATTTGCAGCCTTGGAAACCCTGTGCAGGGTCACTAGTAGTCAGAACCAAATCCACAGCACATAACAACAACAACAATGGAAACAGGATAAAAAGATGCAAAACCACGTGTGGTAGCTTTCTTACCTACTATGGAAATTGACTGAAAGTAATGTGACTTTCAAGCCTTCACTCTTTACCACTCTCTTTAAAGATGTCTGAAACTTTGTGCCGTGAAAATAACCCAAAAGAAGGGGAAAACAAATGACCTTTAAACATTTCCTAGTATGTTGTGTGGAGTCCTTGTATTGTGCTATGGGATAATACGCTAGACCCCAAGGTTAGTTTGAATTGTAAGGTTGGAAGTTCAAATTCACCAGCCATTCCTTGGAAACCCTATACAGGTTCTCTATGAGTCAGAACGGAATCAATAGCACTTAACAACCACGTGTTCTGTATATATGAGCTCTGCAATCTTACGGGAGCAATGTCAATAAAGAATCAGAAAAGAACTGTACAACAGGTAGGAACTATTATATAACATTTAAAATAATGAAGAAAACTAACCATAGGCAAAATAGCCATGGTCCATACAATTTTTTTAAGTTGCTAGGTGTTGATAAGCGCTGTTAAGTCATTTCCAAGGAACAGCTAATGAGTTTGAGCCATTGCCCTTGTGGCTTAAAAGGACCTTGCAGTCTGTGCTTATCCTATAGTGCCATACCAGGACTCCAGATACCTTGTTGTTGTTGTTAGGTGCTATCAAGTCAGTACTGACTCGGCAACCCTATGCACAACAGAATGAAACACTGCCCAATTCGGGGCCAACCTTACTATTGTTGCCATGCTTGAATCCATTGATGCTGTCACTTTGCCAATCCATCTCACTAGGGGTCTTCCTCTTTTTCTCTAACCCTCTACCCTACCAAACATGATATCCTTCTCCAGCGACTGGTCTCTCCTGACAATATGTCCGAAGTATGAGAGACGAAGTTTGGCCATCTTGGCCTCCAAGCAGCACTCTGGCTGCACTTCTTCCAACAAAGATCTGTTGGTTCTATGAGCAGCCCATGGCACTTTCAATATTCCCCTCCAACACCATAACTCAAAAGCATCAATTCTTCTACGGTCTTCCTTATTCACTGTCCAGCTTTCACAGGCAAATGAGATTATTGAAAATACCACGGCTTGTGTCAGGTGCACCTTAGTCCTCAAGCTGACATCTTTGCTCTTCAACACTTTAAAAAAGGTCTTGTGCAGCAGATTTGCCTAATGCAATACGTCGTTTGATTTCCTTGGGTATCTAAATATATTGTTATCTCTGTGTTAGGGCCAGGGGATTAGAAAATTTTTTGGTTTTGCCCATACAGGCATTATCAGTTTTTAAAGGACTCTAAAACAGCTCTATGAAGCCCCTGGGAGATGCAATTGTGCTCAGTTGCTAACTAGAAGGTGGAAGGTTCAAATCAACCTAGAGGCACTTTAGAAGAAAGCCCTGGTGATCACCATCTGAGAAAAACATCAGCCACTGAAAAGCCTGTGGAGCATGGTTCTACTCTGACACACTTGCTATCAAAGTCAGCTCTACAATAACGGCCTTTTCCTTTGTTTTCAAGTTGAAGAAAGTGTCTTCTTCAGATGAATGGCAAGATGAGGACCAGAAATGCAGTAGTCTCATAAGAATTCACTACGTATGTAATCTGTCTTCACGAAAGAAGTGAAATCTCTTTTTCAAGAACAGTCTTTGTTGTTGTTCTTGGGGGTAGGGACACCTTCTTTTTCTACTCTTGGACTTAAAAGGCAAACACACACACACACACACATTCAGTAGACTAAATCAATTGTGGGCATACCTCTGCTACAGAGCTCCTCTCAGAACCCCATTGTGTCTCAAATATCACTCCATTTTTTTTTTTTTCTTGGGTGTTGTAGTAGGGGCTGCTGCTGGATGCTATATGCACTCTGAGGGTCTCCACCCAGGAAGGCAGTTTATGACAGAAGAAACAAGTAGCAACACAAGGATTTGGAGTGAACCACACCTGGAGCTCCGGTAGTGTAGTGGTTACGAATAAGGCTGTGAGCCAAAAGGTCAGCAGTTCAAAACTACCAGCCGTTCCACAGGAGAAAGATGAAGCTTTCTGCTCCCGTAAAGATTTACAGCCTCGGAAATCCTGTACAGGGTCGCTATGAGTTGGAACCGACTCCAAGGCACATAACCACCACCACACCTGGGCAAGAACTATGACTCTGTCACTTTTTTAAGTGAATGACCATAAGAATAAAGGATAATTAAATCTTCTAAGCCTTAGCTTAGTTTAGGAGTCCTGCAACATGTAGTATAAACACTACCACAAGGTCAGTGGTTGAAACTCACTAGTCGCTTTTCAGAAACCCTATGCAGAGTTGCTATGATTTGGAACTGACAAGATGGCACATAATGACAACAGCAAGCCTTAGTTGCTGCGTTTTGCTGTGTGACCTTGGACAAGTTGCTATACTTGTACCGTTCTATGCCTCTATTTCTTCATTGGTTAAATGTCAAAGAACAATGATCTCAGAGGGCTGTTCTGAGATGTGAAAGACTTCAAATTGGGCTTTACTTTCCTCAACTAAAAAATGACCATAAAGATGTAATAGTCATATGCCGTTTCATTTTATTAAGAAATTACAAATTAAGGCCATCATGAGATACCACTACTATTGTGCAGTTAATTACTTAATATGGCTTAATATGAGTCATATCCCTCAGTTTTGTGATATACTATAAATCTTAGCCTCTATGTCTATAGCTCTGGTCCCATTTTGGAATAAGTTGTCTGTCAATGAGGTAGGGTTAAGGTGAGATGCATCTCTAGTATCCACTTTACTAGAGGGTGTGGTCTACGTCGAATACAGAGGAATGCTTTCACTTTTTTGCTCTGGATTTTGTGCCTAGCTCATCTCTGTGTGCCCCCCAGTTCTTGGGACTGTTGGCTTATCATCTGACCCAACTAACAAGCTTCTGCAATCTTGTTGTCTGGCATGTTGATTTGGGATCTTCAGTCCCTGCATCCATGTAGTTGAGGAGAATCCTCCAGAATGACACCTGAAATATAAGCTTGAGACTTGCCAGTCTTGACAACTGCAGGAACCATACCCTTGACATTTCATGGGTTCCCTGGAATATTGAAGCAAATTGCAGAACCCTGGTAAGTGAGGTAAATGACTAAGGGAATGGGTGGCAGTTGATCTCTGGGATTATGGACTGGCATATGGCATCTTGGGAAACTCTAGAATTTGGGTATGTTTCAACTTCCCGTCATAAGGACCAGCCTCATGTAGATCCTCATAAAAGAAATTATTCTTGCAAGTATACACCTACTAAAATAATTAAAACCACAAACAGAGAACATCAAATACTGGGAATGTGGAGCAACAAAAACTCGTTCATTGCTGGTGGAAATGCAAAATGATACAGTCACTTTGGGAGACAGTCAGGAACTTTCTTACAAAGCTAAACATAGGCTTACTATACAATGTAACAATTGTGCTCCTTGGTATTTACCTAAAGGAACTGGAAATGTATGTATACACAAAACTTTTGCAGAAATATTTATAACAATTTTATTTATAATTCTCCAAAGTTGGAAGCAACCAAGATGTCTTTTTAGAAAAGAATGGACAAACTCGGAAACATCCATACAATGGAGCATCATCCAGAGACAAAAGGAAAAGTGCTGTTACACTTCAGAAGGAAATAAAACTATAATACATATTGCTAAGTGAAAGAAGTCAGTCTGAAAAAAAACTACACTGTATCATTTCCACTATATGACATTCTGAGAAAGGCAAACTATTTCTTACTGTTAAAAATATCAGTTGCCAGGGCTTACAGGGAGAGGGAAGGAATGAATAAGTGAAGCACAGGACATTCTCAGGGCAGTGAAACAAATCTATATGGTACTATGATGGAGAATATATGACATTTTGCATTTGTCAAAACCTATAGGTCAACTATGGACTTTAGGTAATAATAATGTATAACTATTGGTTAATCAGTTGCAACAAATATTCCATGCCAATGCAAGGTGTTAATAATAGGAGAATTAGGCACCAAACAGAGAAGTTATATGGAGACTCTCTCTCATTTCTATATCCTTTTTCTGTAGACTCAAAACTACTTTAAAAATAAGTATATTAAACAACAGTGAATAATTGTTATCAGGACTGATTATGAGGGTTGGAAATGTAGAGGTAGACATTTTGTAGCAAGGAGGGGAGTGATTAACTTTGCAGTAGAGTAGCGGAGGTCCCTGGGACCATCAAGGGAGAAGAGCAGAAAGCGGGACCCTACCCAAAGAAGCAGTGACACCAGAGATGGAGGCAGAGATGACACCATGGAGAGATGGAGCAGCTGAGGACTTTAGACACAGAGAGGGAGAGGGGCTGTGTGCTGACCACCAGGAGGTGGGGGGCCAGGCTTGCAGGCTATACCTTTTGGTTGGTTGATGATGCATGGAGGGGATTGTAACCATGACAATGAAGTGATATAGGATAGGATGAATGTAAAACTAATGTTCTCCCATGTAAACTACCACATAATTAACAATAAAACATTTTTGAAAAATAAAAGCATATTAAAAACAATGTAATACCCACTATGATTACCATCCATGTAATTAGCTAAAGATATTGGCTACCACATATTCCTTAGTATAATTTTTTAAGATGCTCAAAATTAAAATCTTAAGGGTGAGACATTTAAAAAGTCAAAATTCTACTCATGTATATCTTATTCACTTCTTGCAGGACGACCGATTGTCATTTAAGGGGAAGAAAAAAAGATCCGTTGTCACTGAGTCAGTGCTGACTCCTAGTGACTTTATAGGGACTACCACTTAGGCTTTCCACTTTCTAATCTTTAAGGCCACAGAATTTTCTTTCTGCCTCAGAGTAGCTGGTGGGTTCCTACAGCCAACCTTTTGGTTAACAGCCAAACACTTATCCACTGGATCAACAAGGTTTCTTGTCATTTAAGAAAGTACCTAATAAGCATTTGCTATTTATTATTATTGTTGTTGTTGTTACATTGTTTTAGTCCTTGGCTCTAATGCCCCTCTTCATGACATATAAAATGCAGCAATTCTTCAGTTGTTGGAATACCAGTAACCGTCGAGAGAAGGATGTGATCAAAACAGAGAGGCTGATAAATTCCTCAGTCTTCTGTCCTGTGATATTTTTGGTAAGAAAAATGGTCAATAGTCACAATTTATTGGATTTAAAAAAATTTCCCCCCATAAAACGAAACTCTTGTCAACTCAACTAAATGAAGATTTTGATGTTTTTTCTTTGGGTCTTGTAGAAAAAAACATAATGGATTTGCGAAATATTTTTACAGAAGCCCAGTAAATCCTACAAACCCCCAATTCAATCCATTTGCCCAGTTTCATTCTTCAGCTAAGAGGCAGTATCCAGCATGTGTAAATGCAGCCAGATTGAAATCATCAAGAAAACACTGTCTTATGGTACCTAACCATTTTATCAATTATGCTAAAATGATTTTTGCCTAACAGTTTCTTTTGTTGTTGTTGATTCTTTGTTTGTTTAAAGCAGGGAAAGTCTAATGAATTCATTCAACCACTACTTGATAAACTTCTACTCAATGTACAACTCTGGACTAAAGTGAGAAGTGTGAAGGTAAGCAAAAACAGAGACAACGAGCACCTAGTGTTACTGAATCTGAAGCTGAGTACAAGTAAGAGACATTTACCACATACTCACATAAATGAACATACGATCGGAAGTAGACACACATGCCTTCCATAGGAAAAGGAAGCATGGAAGTAGACAGCAAGAAGACCTGGCCTAGATCTTAGTGGGATCATTGGAAATGCTTCCATAAAGATGGGATACTTTCAGATGTGAAGGGTATCTGAGCCTCAACCAGTCAAAAGTTCTATTGAAGAAAGGGAATACCAGGCAGAGGGAACAACACATACAAAGGCCTTGTGGTAGGGACAATCCAAGTGCCTTGGAGGAACTAGAGGAAGATCCATGCAGGAGAGAGAAGTATGGCCCATCATATCACACCCTACTAATGACCAATGGTGGCCACAGAAATAATCTAAGTATTGTGGATGGTAAGATTCATTTTGCCTGCTAAAAATACCACCAAATTACATCCTGAGCATTTTTTGAAATTCAATAACACTTCTGCATGCTTGAAACTTGTCTAAGGAAAGAACTTACTGAAAGAGAGTGTGGGGTGAAGGAGTGATTTATGTAGTCTCCTTAGCCATTAGGCTATTAGAAATTCCAATTCCAATAACTATTGTATCCACCAAAAAGGAACCACTACGGCTTGACTCCTGGCATACTTGTTTTTGGTTTTGTTTTGTTGTGTTTTTTATTATGTATTAAAAATAAATTCTAAAATGTGGCCGCTTGTTACAAACTTGTCTGAAGCTTGTAAGTGACCATTGCATTTGTCCCAAATGAAAAAGGAATTACATCTTGTAATTCAACATTTTCCTCCCGTAGTAAATTGCCCACTTCTTCCAGTGCATCAGACCACTTTGGTAGTTCAATTTATAACCACTACTCCAATATGGGTATGCTTGTCTTTAAAGATGTCATTTTGTATTGCTTCTGGTCCTCACAATTTCAGCCTCGACCATCTGCTTTCACAGGGCTGCAAGCTGATGTTTGCTCCACCCGGAAAGAATATGAAGTCCCAAGGGAATGAGACACATTCAGAGAGAATTTTATAGTCACGTCTGCCATTCCTTGTTGCGCTATTATGCTGCATTTGAGACAAGGAGTTTGAATCCTGTGTCTTTTCTCTTTGTGCAAGCTACCAGCTTTTCATCAATACAATAAACATTGAACATAAACTGAAAAACACTGCTCTATTTTAAGTTCAGAAAAGGAGAAATGAAATGAGGTCAACTTGCTATTCTGCAATAGCTATTTGTGAGGACCAAAGGAGACCAATCCTGGATCATTATCAAATATGATCTACTAAGAGCCCTTATGTGCCTGCGGGTCACAAAGGGATGCTGTTGCTATATAAACACCACCATGGAGGTTCTCAGAAATGCAAAAGAAACTCTTCGCATTTAGTTCTCTAAGGGTCTTGGAAGGAAGCTAGGTATCACAGTAGAAGGATCATAGGGTGGCATTTATTATTGGCTTGATCCATCAGAGCCACACTTTCCACATATCAGCCAAAGACTTGACCCCTAAGTCATGACCCCACGCACAACAGAACAAAACACTGCTTAGTCCTGTGCCATCTCCATGATTGGTTAGTGGTCAGACAAATGGGATCTATAGAGCTCTCACTGGTTGGTTCTGGGAACTAGATTTCCAAGCATTTCTTGTTGTTGTTGTTGTTGTTATGTGCCGTGGAGTTGGTTCTGATTCATAGTGACCCTGCACAAGGTTTCCGAGTCTGTAAATCTTTACGGGAGCAGATAGCCTCATCTTGCTCCCGCAGAACAGCTGGTAGTTTTGAACTGCTGACCCTGAGGTTAGCAGCCTGATTCGTAACAACTACACTACCAGAGCTCCTTTTAAGCATTTTTTGCTTAGTCCATCATCATGTGGAAACTGCTGAAATGTGATCAACATTATAACAACTTGTAAGCCTATACTGATAGGTGGCAGATACTAGTAAAATACATTGAGTGGAAAGGGAACCCAAGTCTGTCTCCTGGAAGATAAGGATTCTACCACTGAATGACTACTGTGATTTCTGTAATAATCCCTCTTCTACAGACAGGGTTCTGAGGTTGATATCTGCTAATTATATATTCCTGGGAAATTCTTCTGCTTTCCAGCTAAGCATCCTATTTGTTTCTTTCTGAGCTTTTAATTATTTTATCAATCTGTTTTTGGTGTTGGCTGCCATCTGTGCTGGAATGTAAGTTCCCTGAGAGCAAACACTTTGTCTCTATTCTCTTGCCCAGTAAGGGCTGTGCACATGCACAGGTGCTCAGTACAAATTTACTGAGGGAATAAATAAGAGAATGTACTAGAAAACAGAGGCCAGTTGTTTTGGGGAATGTCATTTTTTTTCTTACTATAATATGCTAATCAGTTATAAATATTCTCCAAGACTCTGGTTTATTTTTCTTAATCTTTAAAATGGGATAATCTATATGTGAGTCAGCCCTGGCTATCTCAGAAGGTTGATATGGGTTCAATTCAAATAATATAAACACATAAAAGTACACTGATATATGAATAGCATTATATAGACTGAGGTTTTATGATAAAGACATAACAAACTAAATATTTGAAGACAGGAAAAACAGACCATTTGAGCCAGGGCACCCTTTTTGAAAACAATGTTCATATCCTTTATTAGTAAAAAATTAGAGGGTCCAGGAAGAAAGGAACCTAGGACCATAAAGGAAGAGCATGAGCGGATTGTGGGACCCTAGCCAGAGAGGCTGTGACAACAGAGACAGAGGCAGAAATGATGACATGGAGAAATAGAATAGTTGAGGATTCTAGAACCATGGAAAGAGAAAGACTGTGTGCTTGCAGCCTGGAGGTAGGCTTACAGGATGTGCCCTTTGATTGTTTAAATAATTATATATTCCTGAGTGTTTTTGCGTACATCATTCCCCCCTCAAAAAAATAAAAGAAACTGAGGAAATGGAAGCAAATAGTGTTGAATGATGATGCATGGAGGAGATTGTAATCATAGCAATGGAACGATGAGTGTAAAACCAATGCTCTCCCATGTAAACTATCACTCAATTTACAATAAAAACTTTTAAAAAATTGAAAAACTAGTAGAGGGTCAGTCATGGCCTATTCCAATAACCACCACCAACAACCACAACATCACCTTAACTCATCGACTTTTGTTCTGTTTAATCTTTGCAAACAACTTTATATAGCAGAAATTATTGTTACCCCATTTAATAGATGAAGACATGGGGCTAAGAATGTTTAGGTAACTAGCCATAGTACATACAAGCACAATAAGGAAAACAGGGTTCACACACATGTAAACTGACTCCCCAAGTCTTAACGTCTTTCATGAGTAAACTAACGTAGCTTCAGCATACAGCGTGACTACTGTGTTCTCCATTAGAAACTATGTTAAAGTCATCAAAGACCTACTTATACTCAGAGAGGTAAGCAATAAATAATACGTGAGGATGAGGAACTTAGAAACCTACCCAATGTTCACCCACATACCTAAATCCACTATTACTGGTAATGGCGAGAAAAACAGATAGCCCTAAGAAAGTTGTTATATGAGTTCATACATATGGTTGATATTTATCTTCTGAGTGCATTTTTATCTTCTAGAAAAAAAATGAATATGACACTGCATGTACTGGAAAAACCGAAAGTGCTGTTAGTATTCATATTTCTCATTGGAAGGAGAAAAAACCACCACCACCAATAGCAACAACAAAAAACTAATATTAGAAATTCCTCCTAAGCAAGGCTATATTCCATTGTAATACGCTTGATGACAATGGATAAGCCATTTGACAGCGCTTTCTTCTACCTACTAAAATGACATCCAACATCAAATACTTATATCCTGGTGTGGAGCTGTAGGATTAGTGCTTGACCGCAAACCACAAGGTCGGCAGTTCAAACCCACCAGCCGGTCCTCATAGCCCTATTATACAGTGTTGCTATGATTCAGAACTGACTCAACAGCACTTAACAATAACAACAATTGCTAGGAAAAGGCACTTTGTTTATAAAGATTGTTGCTGAGAAGATGGATATGCATTCATTCCCCTTGTTGAGAAATTTCTTTTCATTAACTGCCTACCTGACAGACTTTCTGAAAATGGAAAGGTCGTAATTCCCGTTTTTAAAGCCATTGCAGCTGGAGATAATGAGAAAGAAATAAAACAGCTCAAATCATTATGACTTCGAGCATTTGTGTAGACAGTTTTGCCTGGATCCTCCTTCGTTTTCAACTAGGTGTTCCATTGCTTTGCTTAATCCTGTGCAGAAGTAAACACAGTTCCTTTGGGTGGCTTGGAGTGCTGTGCCACAAGAGGAATTTGATGAAACATGGTGTGAATTAAAACAGTGGGACATAGTGATTCCTCTTCATGTTTTACAAGGTTGAGGGCATAAGGAATAATTCCATCATTGCAGTGCTCATCTTTTGTTGCTGTTGTGTGCTGTTGAGTTACATCCAACACATAGTTATCGTGAGTAGCGTTTCTGACAATGACTAGTGGGTCTGCAGTTAGCGTGATTACCAATCCAGTGCCTATCCTAGATTATCACAACAGGACTCAGTCTTCTCACTGAGCCGCCAATAAAACTTTTGGGATTGGCAGATAAGCAGCAAGAGACTGAGGGGAGGCACAGTCATTTGGTGGTCTTTATGCTCTTGCAAAGACATCTAGGTTATGTAAAATTGTGGATGTGGGGTAAAGAGTAGGGAAGTGGTGGGGAGGAGGGGAAGGAAGGACAGTGGAAGTCATCAAAAATGAAGGTGATGCTAGAGAGGTCCTGAAGTTAGGAAGAAGACCTCTCCTGTCTCTGCATCTACAGGCAACAATAGACAAGGAACATTGCCATACATGGATTCTTGGAGAATAAGTCATGAATTCACCACCTATTTGTCAGTTTGTCCTACTGTTGTGACTTGTGTGTTGCTGTGATCCTGGAATCGATATTGCTGCTATTTCTAATACTAGCTGAGTCACTCATGGTGGACAGGGCTCAGCAGAGCTTAAGGCACACTAGGATGAAAAGGCTGATGCCTTACTTCCAAAGATCAGCCAGTGAAAACCCTATGGACCACAAGAGAATATTGCCACGTGCAGTGCTGGAAGACCTGCCTCCTGGGTTGAAATAAACTCAAAATACACAGTAGATGTAACAATAATAATGAAGCAGACCAATATTAATGGCCAATATTGCAACAGACCAATAATTATACTGAAGATGGTGTCGGACCATCAGCACGTTGTTCTGTCATACATGGGCTTTCCATGAGTTGAAGTCAGCTTGACAGCAACAAGCAAGAGTAAGTCATGGATAGATTCTGGAGGCCCAGAACAAAGGTATTTCATAAATAACCCCAATTGCTACTTTTACAAAGTTGATTGTAGCTATTCAACTCTGTAGGTCATGATGGTATGAGAAACTCTGAGAAGACTGATCAATTTTTGCAAATCCTTGGAATGAGGGCTTCAAAAAAGTTATTGAAAGCAATCCCATGTTTTATTTTGGGGATTATTGAATTTGTTTGCTCAAGATTTGTGACTATTACAGCATAAAACCATAGAGAGCTCTGGTAGCATAGTGGTGACAAATCAGGTTGTAAACCTCAAGGTCAGCAGTTCGAAACTACCAGATGTTCCACTGGAGAAAGAGGAGGCTTTCTGCTTCTGTAAAGATTTACAGCCTCGGAAACCCTGTACAGAGTCACTATGAGTCGAAACTGACCCCACGGCACATAACAACAACAACAACATAAAACCATAAGAAAGTGAGACTAATTATAGTTCTTGGGCCCAAGCATTCCCTAATCATGATTACCTTTTCTCCATTTTATCCAATGAAATCATTGTCATAGCTGATGACACACTGACCATTAATTAAAAGTTATCTTTTGTTCTCAAATTCCTTTATAAGAAGAACGTTATTGACTTTTAAAATAGCACAGAAAAAGAAGCTAAAGATCTAAGTGAATTCAAAGCAAAGCCATAGAATTATAGAGTTACAGAGCACCATATTTAATGTTACAATAAGATTTTTTTTTTTTTCTTTTTACTATTACATATGGGAACTGTCTTAGTTACCTAGAGCTGCTAGAAGAGAAATACCACAAGTAGGTTACTTTAAAAAACAAAAATTTATTTTCTCATCATTTGTTGCTGTTAAGTGCTGTCAAGTAGGTTTCTACTCATAGCGACACTGTATAGGGTTTTCAAGGAGCAGCAGATGAGTTTGAACCACTGACCTTGAGGTTCAAACCGACCCTGTAGTCCAGTGCTTTATCTCACAGCAATACACCAGGACTCTTCTCATAGTTTGTTGTTGTTGTTAAGTACTGTTGAGTCAGTTCCAACTCATGGGGACCCTATGTATGTTTCCGAGGAGCAACTGGTGAGTTTGAACTGCCGATCTTGTTGTTTGCAGTTCAGTGCTGGTTCTACAGTGCCACACCGGAGTCTAGGAAGCTAAATTTTCAAATTCAGGGTGCTGGCTCTCAGGCAGGCTTTCTTTCACCATTGGTGGCTCAAGGGGAGCATCTTTGTCTCTTTTCAACCTTGACTCCTTGGTGATTTTCTTGTGGCCTGGTATCTCTCTTCTCCCATTCCTGCTTGCTTCCTTGGTTGCATGCTCAAATAAGATTCACTGGAGACACACCCTACTCTATCACTGTGTTTCAAATTCTCTGTGTTGTGATGCTGTATGATAATGCTCTGAGCAGTAAGGTTGGCTTGAACTGTAAGGCCATCAGTTCAAGCTTACCAGCTGCTCTTCAGAAACCCTAAATATGGTCCCTATGAGTCGGAACTGATTTGATAGCACTGAACAACAACAAATAATACTACTAATACTTCCTCATTAATATAACAAAGAAAAATCATTCCAAAACAGTATTATAATCACGGGTAAGGAGGTTAGATTTATAGCAGTTTTGGGGGGTACAATTAAATCTATATAGGACTAGAATGTCTAAAATATAATATTTTATAGACATAGGATTGTTATTCAATACTCCATACTTCAAAAAGGATTAAAAGTGGTTTTCCAAAAAAAAATGGGACTTCAGATAAGACACTGAGATAAACTTAATTTGGGGAAATACTACATTAATTGGCATTCTATCTCCCTAAATTCCTTCTATTAGAAAACTCACCCAAAAAGAAACCCTAAAACAAACCGGTTGTTTTTGAGTCAAGTATGACTCATCCTGCTGTGATCCCATGTGTTACAGAGTAGAAATATCCCATGGGGTTTTCTTGGCTGTAAGCTTTCTTATGAATCCTTGGTGGTGGTTGTTGTTGTTAATTGCTGTTAAGTTGGTTCTGACCCATAGTGACCCAATACAGGGTTTCCAAGGAATAGATGGTGAGCTTGAACTGCCGACCTTGCAGTTCAAATTGACTTTGCAGTCCAGCATAATAACCCATAGTGCCACACCAGGACTCCAGAAGGCGCCCTGGTAGCATAGTGAATTAAGCAAGTGGGTGCTAACTGGTAGGTCGGTAGTTCAAAGTCACCAGCTACTGCTCAGGATGAAGTTTTCTGCTCCTGTAAAGAATTACAGCCTCAGAAACCATAAATAGTAGCACTATGAGTTAGAGCCCACCGGATGGTCCATCCCCCACTACCAGTGTTTCTTAAACCAACTTTTAAATTACCAACAATCCACTAGAGTCACCTGGTGACCATGCCCAAAGAGTTTCTGTAAAATATCTATGTAAACCAATAAAATGATACGCTTTATTAATGTGATGATGATTCTGAGACATTTAATATTTATTTCATATTCATTAGCAAATGTAAGAATAAATAACAGTTCTTAATGATTTTTTTAAAATATACATTTTTTTTCCTCAAACAAAGAGCAACCAGACTTCTAGGAAGGAGATAAAGTATGATTTAAGGGCAAGAGAAATGTCAACCAAGACCGTGATATTCATAGATGAGAAAGAGAATCAAACATTTAACAAGAAATAAAAATAACATATATCCACATAATGGATATTCCTATAGATTAAGTCATAATTAACTGATGTCAAGCCCCTCTGTAAAAGAGCACAAAGGTGTAAAAATACATTTTATATTGCTTCCCATCGAATTGGCTTCAAAAGTCTAAGAGCACGACAGGGTTTGATACTATTATCTACTACATTTTAATGTGGATTTCTCAATCATGCCGAATAAATTAGGTGCCATTATACAACATTTATACAATAATTAAAGGTCAATTCAGAACAGAATAATAAAATGACAAGATAACCTCATTAGCATAGTCATAAATTCTTTCTGCACATATATTCTCCATGCACTTGACTTACATAAGAGTTATTCCTTTGTCTTAATAGTTCGGTTAACAAATTATATAGGCTCTGATGACCCAGATTCCCAGAGGAGAACAGACTTGAGAAATGCACGGATTATTCTCTAACAACATTTATTAACAGACGTTTTGTGGCCCACCCATAACTTGGAAATAGATAATGGTTGTCACTGTTGTAGTTTCCGATATAAATCATTCAGACTCATACAGACCCTATGCACAACAGAATGAAATACTGCCTAGTCCTAAGACAGCCTCACAATAGTTGTTATGTTTGAGGCCATTGTTGCTGCCACTGGGTGCACAGACTCATTACCACCCAGGAAGAAGAGCCAGGAGTGGAGTGCAGTGCATCCTTTGAACACTGCAGCCCCTAGGCATGGAACCTCTTTGACCCAGGGACAGACAGCCGTGCCACGGAGGAGGAGTAGAGGAGCAGCTCCAGGGGAATGAGAAGCGGAGCACGAGACAGAGCACTGGGCTTCCCAGCCCACAGAACAAATAGAGCTGAGTGACTTCGGGCAAGAGTTTGCTTCTAGAGTAGGGTGCCTCCAGGAATTTCAGTGTGGGTGCCAGTTTTGGTGAACCATGAAACTAGAGCTGAGTGGCATGCTAGTGTATTCCATCTGAGTTTCAGTCTTGAAGGGGGTTTTCCTTGAGGGGACCTGACCACTTGCCTTGTTGGCTCCCTGGGAAACAACTTGCTTCTTCTTGTAGTATTCAATTGAACTGCTGCTGTGTTTTTTGTTTGTTTGTTTGTTTTTTTAATTTGTTTCTGCTGGTCTTTCTTTCAAGAAGTATATTCTGTTTGTCTAGCTGCTCCAGACTGGTCTGCTTGTGCTTTCACGTAGGAATGTCTCACCTCAGAAGATTCTGGATGATGATCAGGATTCCACCTATGGTCTTGTGCAATACAAAGGCTCTGCAGGGACCTTCCCTCACTGGGCAATTTCTACCCCCATTTTAGTTATTCCAAACAGTTATAGGCTGAAGACAGACTTACAAGCTTTCTCTGGTGATGTTTCTGGCTATTCCTCTCTATCCCC
>NW_006408546.1:24591414-24593579 GCF_000296735.1 Chrysochloris asiatica | reverse complement strand
CATAGTTTTTTCTGTTATTATCCTTTTGATTTCCTTTGGTTCCGTTGTGAAATTGCCCATGTGATTTCTAATGCGTGTTATTAGTGTCTTCTCCCTCTTTTCTTTTGTTAGGTTTGCCAATGGTTTGTCAATTTTATTAATCCTTTCAAAGAACCAGATTCTTGTCCTGTTGTTTTCTATCTCATTTATTTCTACTCTGATCTTTAATATTTCTTTTCTCTTGTAGGTTCCCTCTGTTGGTCTTTTTCTAGTTGCTAGAGATGTTGGGTTAATGTGACAATTTTGATTCTTTCTTTTTCTGGATGTGTGCATTTATCACAACAAATTGTCCTTTCAGCACCACTTTTGCCATGTCCCAAATATTTTGGTATGTTGTGTTTTTGTTCTCGTTTGTTTCTAGCAATTTTGTGAATTCATGTTTAATTTCTTCTATTTTCCAATCGCTCTTCAGCAGAGTGTTATTCAGTCTCTATGTATTAAACTTTATTTCCTTGGTCTTTGTATTGTTGATTGCTAATTTTATGGCATTGTGGTCTGAAAAGATGCTTTGTAGTATTTTGATTTTTGTAAATTTATGGAGGCTTTCTTTGTGACCTAGCACATGGTCAATTCTGGAGAATGTTCCATGTGCACTGGAGAAGAATGTATATTTTTATGTTGTTGGATTGAATACTCTGTACACATCTATGAGGTCAAGTTGGTTGATTGTGTTGTTTATTTTCTCTGTAACTTTGTCTAGTTTTTTTCTGGTTGTTCTGTCCCTTTTCGAAAGTGGCGTATTAAAATCTCCCACTATAGTTATAGATTTATGTATTTTTTTCTTCAAGTCTAGTAAGGTTTGCTTCATATATCTTGGTGCTCTATCATTGGGACTTAGATATTTATAACGGTTATGGCATCTTTCTCAATTGATTCTCTGATCATGAGAAAGTGTCCTTCTTAATCTATTATGCTGGTTTTTGTCTTAGAGTTTACTTTATCAGAGATTAGTATTGCCACCCCTGCTTGTTAATTGTTGCAGTTAGCTTGGTGTATTTTCTTCCATTCTTTAGGTTTTAGTCTTTGTGTGTAAGGTGTGCCTCTTGCAGGCCGCATATTGAAGGAATTTGTTTTCTTATCCATTCTGCCACTCTCTGTCTCTTTACTGGTGCATTTTGTCCACTGACATTCATTACTGCTGTGTTTATGCTAATTTTTGAAGGTGCTGTTTGTTTCTTTGTTCTGCATGCCTTCTTGGGTTGCATTCATTTTTTTTTTATGCTATTTCTTGTCTGTTTCTTCTTTGTTTTAACATTTCCTTGTTCTGCTTGGATCTTCATTTTCATGGTAAGTTGTGAAGTATTAATTTTCTTTGAGATTACCCTAGTCTGTTAAGACTTCCCTGTGTTTAAGACAGTCTATTGTATCCTGCCATCTACTTGGACTCCTCACCACCTGGGTCTCTGTGCCTATATTTTCCCCTTCTTTAATATTGTTAATATTTTGATCTTTTGTTGGCCTCACAGGTCCTCTGAATTCACTGCTGTAATTTTGTTCCATTCTGAACTCTGCTATCCGTCGACCGAGTTCCAGGTGGTGTTGCCACATCTGTCAATCTCTGGTTGTTGTCTGTTCTTGCTGGTTTTCATTCCAAAGAACTCTCTTTAGGATATTTTGAAGTGCTGAATTGGCTTTAACTAAATCTCTTAGCTTTTGTTTATCCTGGAATGTTGTGATTGCATCATCATATTTGATTAACAGTTTTGATGGATAGATGATTCTTGGCTGGCAGTTTTTTTCTTTTTTCTTTTATGGTTTTATATATGTCTCCCCTTGCCTTCTTGCCTGCATGGTTTCTGCTGAGAAGTCAGAGCTTAATATGATTTGCTTGCCTATGTAGGTTGCATTTTCTTTTCCCTGGCTCCTTTTGGGATTCTCTCCTTATCCTTGATTTTGAAGAGCTTGATTATGATAAGTTTCAGTGATTTTCTTTTGAGGTCTATCCTTCTGGGATTTCTTTCAGGTTCTTGAATGTTTATCTTCTTGTCCTTCAAGAGGTTAGGAAAAATTTCTTCCTGTAGCTCTTCAACTCTCTCTTCTGTGGACTTCTGTGATTCTTCCTGTTCTGGAATGCCAATAATTCTTAAGTTATTCCTCTTCATGTTATCCAGCATGAATCTTAGACT
>NW_006408546.1:24581794-24590387 GCF_000296735.1 Chrysochloris asiatica | reverse complement strand
TGAAAGATGAAAAATCAGTCACACCTCTCCCTTCAGAAACGTTGCTCCTTGGTGGCTTCTTGAACTGGGTCACTGCCTCCTCTTGGCTGTGGCCCCACCATCTAGCCTTAGGACTTCTGGCTGCAGGCCACCATGGCTGGGTCAATTCAGAAATCACCACATTTTGCTTCCACCTGCAGATTTCTTCTCAATGGGCATGGGGAACTGGCACCAGGAACTTTAAACAAGATTCAAAGCTCCACAGAAAAGCTGTTCTTTCTCTGCTTTTCTGGGGGGTTTTGGCAGAGGAGTTTTCACTGTCCCTGCTTTCCCTGCCCCCAGTACCAGAATTTCTTGTTTGGTTTTTATTGAGCTAATGTGCCAATATCATATTTGATCTATGTGAATTATCTAACTTAATCCTTACATCAAATTTGGATGTAATTAAATTTTTATTATCCCCATCTCAGAAGTGAAAAAAGGCTTTGAGAAGATAAATACATGGCCCAAATTCACACAGGGGTAATTCTGAAGCACAAACCCAGGACTCTTACCTGTTAAAACCAATGGTTTGTTATTCACTTTGAAAGAGTCAGTTTCCTGATTCCAACATTGTCTCAATCTATTTTATTGGAGACATCAACTCATTTGTGAATTTTTCATTCGTTCCTAGATTTTAATATCTCCACACACAAAAAACATGTAATTCCCAAAGAGGTTACACTCAAACTCATCTTTATGTCAGAGCAACTTTGCACCAAGTTTCAAGAGTGAACAAATTCTGCTAGTGGGGAGGGACTTCAGGAATTTATACTACCTCTGTAAAGGTCCCATCTGATCTTCCTCTCATATGCTGTGATGAACTACTAGAAGAAAAGAGGTTTATTGAAGGTACAGTTAGCACTATTTCCCTAAGAAATGTACTTGAATTTGAAGTCACAAAATGGCCCAGACTGTCAATTTTTACAGAAGCAGAAAACCTCATCTTTCTTCCACAGAGCAACTGGTGGCTCTGAAATGCCAGTCTGGTGGTTAGCAGTCTGGTGCTTATCCTATACCACCACCAGGGCTCTTCATAAATGGCATGTTGCTGTTATTAAGTCCATAGAGTTGGTTGTGACTCATAGTGACCACAGGGCTTACAAGGAGCAGCTGATGGATTTGAACTGTCAACTGCAATGTTAGTAGTCCAATGTTTATCCTATAGCGCTGTACCAAAGTCTATACATGACCTTTGTGGTGGTGGATATGTACTGTGGAGTAGGTTCCAACTCATAGGGCTTCCGAGGCTGTAAATCTTCACATGAGTAGAAAAACTCATCTTTATCCCAAGGAATGGTTGGTAATTTTGAACTGCTAACCTTGAGGTTAGCAGTTTGACTCATAACACTACATTATCAGAGCTCCTTATAAATGGCCTTAGTATCTGTCAAATGGGGTTATATTGTTATTGAATGATTGTAGCTTACATTAATATACTTACTGAAAGGGGATGTCAGCTCAAAATGATCAAGACAAAGACACTGGGAGGCGCATATGAGTTAAAGGCAACAAAGCTAAATAATATTATGACTGCATACTGAATCCTGCAGTTGCAATGATAATAAAACTCTAGATTTTATACCTATAAGAGGATACCTAGGTAGATACTCAAGCTGAGGATTTATTCAAGGGAGGGAAGGCAAATGGGGCTGAACCCACAAATGTAAGTTTGACAAAAAACATTTTCACACATGTATTTATAATTGCTGCAAATATACCCATTAATAAGCACTGGACTGCTAACCACAAGGTCAGTGGTTCAAACCCACCACTCACTCCTTGGAAACCCTATATAGGGTCTCCATGAGTCAGAACTCACTCAACAGGACTTAACGACAATAACACATGAGTTAAAGTTATGAAAACTTCTTAGTCACATACAAAATCCTTGAGGGGATGAGTTACTGGACGTGGGTGCTCAGGCAACAGCAGGTTAATTGTCATAATATACTTCACAGATAATGTTCTATATTCATTTTTGGTGAGTAGTGACTGATTTCTCAAATGTTTGTGAGCTGTCCTCTAACAGGTATCTATTGATCTCTTCATGTCCAGAGAAAATAAGAGTGAAGAAATTCAAAGATGCAAGTAAACTACTAGTCTTTAGAACTAATAAGTCACGTGAAACCCCATCTCCATGACCCTGAGAGAAGAGCCAGATGATGCCCAGCTACCATGCTGATCAGCTGTTGAAGAGCATCACACTAAGAGGTCCTGCATAAAGTAGGCGCTAAATGTGGACTAAAACTCAAAATCATAAAATAGACCAGGCTGAACTGGTACAATGAAAGATACATTACTCAGTGAAACAGAATTGAGAATCCAGAAATTAATCCATCCACAAACAGCCAACTGATTTTCAACAAAGTGCCTAGGTATGTTACATGGGGAGGAGATAGTCTCTTTAACAGATGGTGCTGGCAGAACTGAAAAGCGACATGCAAAAGACTGAAACAAGACCTTTAGCTCACACTCTATACAAAATCCAACACAGCATGGATTAAAGAACTAAATGTGAATCCCAAAATTATGAAAGTCATCAGTGCAAAAATAGGGACAAATGTGAGGAAATACACAGTCTACCAAACATTTTGAAAAGTATACAAACAAAAGTAGACAAAAAAAGATGAGAGGGACATACTAAAAATTAAAAATGTATGTGCATCAAAAGACTTCACCAAAAGAGTCAAAAGGGAACCCACTAAATGGGAAAAAATCTTTTGCAATGACACATCAGACAAGGGACTGAGTTCTAAAATATATAGGAAACTACAAGACCTCCACAAGAAAAAGACAAATAACCCAATTAAAAAATGGGCACAGGACATGAACAGATACTTCACCAAGGAGGAGATCCAGGCAGCCAATAAACATATGAAAAAATGTTCACGATCATGAGCCATTTGTTGTTGTTGTTGTTAAGTGCCGTGGAGTTGGTTCTGACTCATAGCGACCCTTTACAGGGTTTCCGAGGCTGTATATCTTTACGGGAGCAGAACGTCTCATCTTTCTCCCGCGCAACAGCTGGTAGTCATTAGAGAGATGCAAATCAAAACAACAACGAGATATCATCTCACACCAACAATAACAGCAAAGATCAAAAAAGTAGAGGACAACAAATGTTGGCAGGGATGTGGAGAGACTGGTACACTCCTGCATTGCTGGTGGGATTGCAAAATTATCCAGCCTCTTTGGAAAGAAATATGGCATTTCCTCAGAAGGTTGGAAATAGAAATACCTTATGATCCAGAATCCCTCTACTTGGTATTTATCCACAAGAAATACAAGCTATAATATGAGTAGAAATATGCACACCAATGTTCTTAGCAGTACTATTTACAAGAGAAAAAAGATGGAGACAGCCTAAGTACCCATCAACTGAAGAGTGGATAAACAAACTTTGGTACATATACACAATGGATTACTATGCTACCTTGAAGAACAATAAGGAAGCTTCAAGCCACCTTGTAACATGGATGAACCTTGAGCACATCATGCTGATTGAAATTAGTCACAAAAGAAGAAGTACTGCATAGGACCATTATTGTAAAAGAGTAAGAAAAAGAACCCACACTAAAAGGGTGGAAAAAATTATATATATATTTGCTGATCACCAGGATGTATGGGATGAGAGGAGGGGAGGGAGGGAGGGGAAGATAGAGCACAGGGTAAGGAATAGACACAGGATAGCTTGGGTGCAGGGCATGGGGGGTGGGGTCACAATACACAAGAAGGGGGAGGGGAATGGAAAAACAAGGCTGATGGGAGAACAGTTAGACAGGTTCCCATGGGCTAAGTGAGACAGATGTAAATGATGATGTACGCACAACCTTGGAGCAACAGGGCTCTGGGATACAGAGATTGATGCACGGTTTGAAGGGGAATAGTGTTAAGATGCTTGGCTATCTTTTGAATCTTAGTTTCCCTTGCCGACCACTATAAAATAGAAACTTGAAGCGAGGAAAAATGAATAGCCAGAATCATCACTACAGAAAGCTTGTAAGTCCGTCTTCAGCCTATAACTGATTGGAATACCTTAAAGGGGGCTAGAAGTTTCCCAGTGAAAGAGGCTTCCTGTGGTGCCTTTACACTGCAAAGACCATATGTGGAATCCAGAACCCCATCCAGAACCGACTGAGGTAGGAAATTTTCACTGTAAAGGACGAGTAGACCAGCCTGGAGCAGCTAGAAGAACAGAAGATACTTCGTGAAAGACAGACTGGCAGGAAAAATCCGAAACCAGAATGGCAGTCTGATTGATTAGTACAAGAACAAGTAAGCTGTTTGCCTGAGAGCCATCAAGGCAAGAGGTTGGGACACCTCAGAGCAAACCCCCTTCCAAGACTGAGACTCAAGGGGAATACATGAGCAAGCCTGTGGTCTGGTTGGTGACCATTTTGGTTACCGATAAGGGAAGAAGGGGAAAAAAACAGCAATGAAGCTGTGAGCTGAGTTCGACCATATTCGATAGATGCCCATTAATCCGAGTGGAGTCTTGGATGGCCAGCACTATGGCAAGACCCGGGGAGTCCTGGGCCAAGAGGCAATGACATGGCCACAGAGGACTACAGTGGAGGGTGGAGTGTCTAGCTGATATGAAGTGAGGGGAGATGCACAAGAACACCCATACTTGCAGATAGCACCCACTTGACCCGGCTTTGTTTGCTGGATGATCAGAACTAGACTAGAAGAAGAAAGAAGAGGTGAAAATTTTAAAAAAAAAGAGTAACTTGCTACAATTTGATGAACTTTACCTATACTTATGGATGTAGTAGCTCAAAAAAGGGACCAAATCTTAACAGCAAGGATCACTCCCACCCCCTCGGTATGCAGGGCTGACAGGGATGGGCAACATAGACATTGGCTCCCCAAAATAGTGGGGCTACAAAGGCAAGAAGTGACTGGCGTACAAGCTTTCAATTGGGAGCTTAGTTCCAGACTGGGTGGGGGAAGGTGGAATCATCACTGAGTGATTTCCAATGGGTTGGGACCAGGTTGGTGAAAGGAAATGGGGATAAGATTCTCGTGGTACAACAGTGAATAATTGCCATCAGGACTGACTGTGAGGCAGGAAATATAGATGAAGATGTTTTTTGACAAAAGGAGGAGAGTGATAGATTTTGCAGCCCAGGAGTGGAGGTCCCTGGGACCATCAAGTGAGAGGAGCAGAGAGTGGGACCCTACCCAGAGAGGCAGTGATGCCAGGGATGGAGATAGAAAGGATGATGGATTGGCTGGGGACACTGGACTCAGGACAGGAGAGGGGCTGTGTGCTGGTGGCCAGGGGTGAGGGGGTCTGGCCTGTGTGGTGTACCCTTTGGGGTTATATGATGATACATGGAGGGGATTGTAATCATTGCAATGAAATGAAATACGATAGGATGAGTGTAACGCTGATGTTCTCCCATGCAAATCTCACAATAAAAACTTAAAAATAAAACAAAAAAAAACAGGCTCACTGTTCTGAGAGAGACGGGTTGAACCCCCAAGACTATGGCTCTTCAAGTTCAGTTCAACTTTCAGCAAAAACAACAGAAAGACCTAGGAAGTGAACAATATCACTATAGAAGCACACACTCATTGCAGCCATGAACCATAAGAGACCAAAAGGGTAGCCATTTTCCCAGGATAAAGCTCAGAAGCCAGAACAGAACAGGAGAGAAGGATGAAGGGAAATGGTAATCACAGGGAAAAAGGGGAAAGAGGACTTTTATATTGTGGAGATTACAATTAATGTCACAAAAGAAATACGTATGGTGTGCTGAAAACAAATTTACTTTGTAAACTTTCACATAAATCACAATAAAATAAATATGTACCAAATAAATATATTTATTCAACTTTATGTGACATTGTAGGATGACCTTATGAGCAGAACAGATCACAGTCAATGAAGTTTGTAATAAATACATAAAAATAAGCTTACTAGCAAAGATAGCAAGAAAATGTCTAGATATAAAAGTTGACAGATCCTGAAACTGGGTACCAAGGAAATTCAGATGTTTTTAACATTTTAAAGAGTGTGGTATGAGTCCCTGAATGGCTGAAATTAGTAACACCCTCCATTACTTACCAAAATGCTTGTTTCCCTTAATAGAATCTAAGCAGAATGAAAGAAGTGTCCTTAACTGGTCTAGTCACCATCAGATCACCAGTGCCTAACACAGTGCTTATCAGAAAGGACATTCTCAGTAAATGTTTGTGAATTGATGAATGGATGTGTAGTTTTCCTTCTGACTACTTCATATATGTAAATGTATATATGCATATATCACCCATACAAATATGTTCTAGTTGGGATATCCATGCAGGGTTACATAGGAAGCTTAATGAATATTTCTAAGCACATTTTAAACAGTAAGTGACTTATTAGCTTAGTCCTTGTGAAAATCATTTGGAATTCTCATTATTCTAAACTTAAGCGCTCGGTTTCATTAATCAATTATTCTTTCCATGGTAACAGTGAAAATGATGCTAGCATAGGATTTCTTAGAGACTTTTGTCTATGTAAAAATGACTTCATACTCCTGGCTGGAATATAAACTAATATTTATCAGTGTGGATATTCATAGTAACATGACCCCTCTGTAGTCAAAGAATCAATGAAAATGTCAATTACCACTAGATGGACAGGCAGAAAAGAATACATTCTTGTCTGTATTTCTCTTGTCCTGCAAGAGACTTATGCTCCTGTTCCATTTTTCTAAGCAATCTAGTAAAATTCAATTTACTTTTTCAATTTGTCTCCAGTCAAGCTTCCTTCTGTCACCTCTGCAGACATTTCAATGCTGGCCACGTAGAGTAGCAGAATGACAAAGAGAATGAAATTACCTGTGCATTTGCGATCTGTGTCTTCTTTTTTTGACCCACTAATTGTCAACTTGCAATTGAAATTTTCTTCCCAATATTCAGCAAACCATACATTTCTTCTGTTGTTTTCAAGTGTGCGGGATGTAAAGTAGGCATCAAACCCTAAATGAAATTAAATGAAAAGGTCAGAACTTGCAGGACATTTTTGGCATGTCTGGAAATAAAAATACTAGTGATGATTTTTCTTTCTTTTAAGAAAATGGATGGTCTTTCTGTCAGTCAAAAAATAATAACAAAGTCAGTAGAAGAGGAAAACATATTCTAATGCTAGCCTTTGACTAAGTCATGGCTCAATCTGTCAGGCAAATGTACGGCCAACAGATAGCATTTTCCAAATTAAATCTGCATCAGAGATATTAAGGATGACAAACAGAGCACAGCATACCTTGCTAGTCAAGGGGAAAAGTATATGCATCATCATTCTCAAGACATTAATGAAGAATTATAATGCTTTCTATGCCCCAGGCTTGATGCTATGGGCTAAGTATATAGATTCTTTCTCCTGCTCATCCCAACATCCTATTCGCTATTTATTATCATTATTCCCATTTTGCAGATGAGAATAATAGGGTTTAGAGAATTGAGTAAGGCATCAAAGGCCGATCATTATACCAAATGCTGAGTCCCTGGCCATGTCACCCAAGGATCTGTGAATATCACTTTAAGAACATGTTTTTTTGTTGTTGTTCAGTACTTTGTAGTTATATCATTGTCTTCCTACAACAAATGGAAAGTAAAAATTGTTAAAAGGTGCTAGGTAATTGGAGTCCAATATATACTAGGTAAATGGAGTCGAATATATTGCCTAATGACATTCATAAAGAATACCTATGATATAGAGTTTCCAAACAGGCATGCAAAGAGCTTGGATGTCATCATTTCATCATTGCTGTCCTCACAAGAAAAAAGTGGAAAAAATAAATGTCAGAAATTCTTATTAGACCCATCAGATAATTGAAGCCTGGATGAGCAAACTACTACCTTAGAGAGACAAAAGGCAGGTCTAGAAAATAACCATTTATTAGGACTTCACTAGGATAAGCAAAGGATAGTAACCACAAGGTTGGATGATCAAACCTACCAGAAACTTCCTGGAAACCCTAGGCAGGGTCTTTAAGAGTCAGAACAAATTCAACAGCACTTAACAACAACGATCAAGAGGAGAAATCACTACGGCTGAATCCAACATCAGGCAAGAATACTTAAGGCATAATTTACTAATTACTAAAGAAACTCTGGTAGCGTAGTGGTTACAAATTGAAATTTGAAACTTAAGGTGAGCCGTTCAAAACTACCAGCTGTTCCATGGGAGAAAGATGAGGCTTTCTGTTCCCATAAAGATTTACAGTCTCGGAAGCCATGTACAGAGTTGTATGAATTGGAACTGAATCTATGGAACATAACAACTACCAAAGGCAGACTATATTTAGATGTTAAAGTTCCTGGTGGCCCATAGTTGAGGCCCCCATGCATTCATTACATTAATATATTTTGTCTTCAGGAGTCACACCAGGGCCTCACCGTGAAACTGGATAAAAACACCCTCCTACTTCCAGTAGGCAAAAGAGGGGAAGAGAAATTATTCTGAAATATTAACAACAGCCATCTCTCCAGTGAATCTACTTTGAAAGAGTCTAAAAGATGTGGCAAGACTTTATCTCATGTCCTTTAAACATGTTATGAGGAGAAACTAGTTCCTGGA
>NW_006408546.1:24578076-24581079 GCF_000296735.1 Chrysochloris asiatica | reverse complement strand
GAAACTACCAGCTGTTCCGTGGGAGAAAGATGAGGCTTTCTGCTCCTGTAGAGATTTACAGCCTTGGAAACCCTGTACAGGGGTGCTATGAGTCGGAACTGACTTCACAGCACATAACAACAAATGTATATATATATATTTCATATGTTAAGAGACAAGAGAAAATGCAATACTCCAAAAGGCAACAATAAATAAATACGTTGGTGGTGGTTGTTGTTAAGTGCCTTCAAATCAGTTTGCACTCATAGCAACCCTGTATAATGTTTCTGAGGCTTTAAATATTCACAGGGACATAGAGATTCATCTTTCTCCCAAGGAACAGCTACTAGGCTCAAACCAACAACCCTGTGGTTTGCAAACCAGTGCTTAATATATGGAACATTGAGCTCCCCAAAATAAACATTGGAAGATCAAATTAAAAGAAACAGAAAAACAGAACAAAAGTAATTTTTAAAAAGCTACAAATAGAATTCCAGTTTGGGGACAGGAGCAGCAGAGACATGCAGGGGAGACTCCTTGGAACAGGCGCAAAAAAAAAAAGAACAAAAAACCAGAGAAGGCGCTTTGGTAGAACAGTTCCACAGCATTGGATCTAACATAAATTGTGGGGCATCAATTCTACAGTGTACACGCACTTATCTTCGCAGCACAGGTTAATGGACAGTCGGCTACGGTTTTATTTTTGGTTTTGTGTGGCGGTTTTTTTCTCTGGTTTAATATTGCTTCTGTTTTTTGGTACTGTTGGTCTCACTTTTTCCTAGGGATGGAAGCCTTCTCTCCCAATGTTAGCCAAGAAGAATCAGCAATTGTGGCCATAAAGCTGAGCTATAAGCCTACCCTATAATCGTCCACCATCTGCACAGGAGCCATTACCAGCTGCTAGACATTACACAGATTGCCAACACTTTATAAGATAGCCTGCTGCAGCTGAATAATAAGAGACAGGAAAAGGGAAGACTATCTCCAGATCACATCGATAAGGAGAAACTCAGTATGCTTAACAACACAGCAATATATATTAATTTTATCATTGAAAACACATATAACTGTTGAAAACGTCCAAGAAAAGGCAACAAATGATCTCAGCACATACCCAGAACCATAAAAGAGTAACTGAGACAAAAGAAAGGAGGCAGACATAGACTTCCCTTTAGAAGAAGAGCAAGCTTTGGATTTACCTGAGAAGGAATTCAAAAAAATGATATGGAGACAAACCCAATTGTTCCAAAGAGGGGTGGAGAAAAATAAAGAAGTCAGGAAAGTACTACAAAAGCAATCAAATAAGATAGATATAGTATTGCAAACAATTAAAAGCCCACATAAAGAGGTCTAGAAGATTAACAATAAAATACCAAAAATGGATAATAAACTGAAGGGAAAAAGAGTAGAACTGAAGACATGGAAGCAATAACCAGTGAGATGGAAGACATATCTCTCAATACTGCTAAGATAGAAAAGCAAGCAGAAAAAAAGGATATAAAAATCCGAAGAAAGTCTAAGATTCATGTTGGATAACATGAAGAGTAATAACTTAAGAATTATTGGCATTCTGGAATAGGAAGAATCACAGAAGTCCACAGAGGAAATAGTTGAGAATCTTCAGAAGAAAATTTCCCTAACATCCTGAAGGATGAGAAGATGAGCATTCAAGAAGCTGAAGAAACCCCAGGAAGGATAGACCCCAAAAGAAAATCATCAAGATATATCATCATCAAGCTCTCCAAAAATCAAAGACAAGGAGAGAATCCTAAAAGCAGCCAGGGAAAAGAGAAGTGTTACTTTCAAAGGTAAGCAGATTAGATTAAGCACTGACCTGTCAGCAGAAACAATGCAGGCAAGAAAGAAATGGGGAGACATATATAAAAACCTAAAAGAAAAACTGACAAGCAAGAATCATCTACCCAGAAAATCTGTCAATCAAATATGATTGTGCAATAAAAAATTTCAGGATAAACAGAAGCTAAGAGACTTTGCCAAAACCAACCAACTGCTTCAAAACATCCTAAAGGGAGTTCTTTGTAAAGAAAACCAACAAGAACACACAACAATGAGAGATTAACAGACGTGGCAACAACACCCAAAACTCAGAAGATAGATAGCAGAGTCCAGAACAGAAGAAAACTACAACAATGAATTCAGAGGACTTGTGAGTCCAATCAAAGATCAAAATCATAACAATGTCAATGAAGGGGAAAATATAGGAACAGAGATTCAGGTGGTGAGGAGGTCTGGTAGATTGCAGGATACAACAGACTGTCTTAAATGGAGGGAAAAGGTGATAGACCATAGGGTAACCTCACAACTTATCATGAAAATGAAGATCCAAGTCGAACAAGGAAACATTAAAACTAAAAAGAAACTGACAAGTAATAGCACAAAAAACATTAACTCAGCACAACACAGCATGAAGAACAAAGTAACGAACAGCACCTCAGGAAAAAAAAAAAAATTAACATAGTGACAGCAATTAATTCATACCTATCAATAGTTACACTAAATGTCAGTGGAATAAATGTACAAGTCAAGAGACAGAGAGTGGCAGAATGGATAAGAAAATAAGACCCTTCAATATGCTGACTGCAAGAGACACACCTTACACACAAAGACAAAAACCGACTAAAAGTAAGAGGACAGAAAAATATACCAAGCTAATTGCATTTAAAAATGAGCAGGAGTGACAATACTAATCTCTGATAAAATAAACTTTCAGGCAAAAACCAGCATAAGAGATAAAGAAGGACACTATCTAATTAATTATTAAAGGGTCAGTTGAGCAAGATGACATAACCATAATAAATATCTACATTCCCAATGAAGGAGCACCAAGATGCATAAAGCTAGCCCTACTAGAATTGAAACAAGAAATAAACAAATCTACAATCACAATGCGAGATTTTAATACACCACTTTTGAAAAAGGATAGAACAACCAGAAAGAAACTCAACAAAGATACAGGAACTAAACAACACAATCAATGAACTTGACCTCATAGATGTGTACAGA
>NW_006408546.1:24559458-24577256 GCF_000296735.1 Chrysochloris asiatica | reverse complement strand
AAAGCAGTGCTGAGAGGACAATTTATTGCAATAAATGCACACATCCAAAAAGAAGAAAGAACCAAAATTAACACATTAACACAGCATCTACAACAATTATAAACAGACCAACAGAGGGAACCTACAGTAGGAAATAAATAAAAAAGATTAGAGTAGAAGTAAATGAAATAGAAAAGAGAAAAACTATAGAAAGAGTCACCAGGACAAGAAGCTGGTTCTTTGAAAGGGTAAATAAAATTGACAAACCATTGGCAAACCTAACAAAAGGGGAGAAGACACAAATAACACACATTAGGAACCACATGGGTGATGTTACAATGTAACCACAGGAAATCGAAAGAATAATAACAGAATACTATGAAGATTTAGGCACTCCAACAAATTTGAAAACTAAGAAGAGATGGATACATTTTTAGAAAAACACTACCTACCTAAACTTAAACAGAGTGAAGTAGAACACTTGAACAGACCTATAACAAAAGAAGATATTGATCAGGTAATCAAAAAATTCACAACCAAAAGAAGTCCAGGCCCAGATGACTTCACTGGTGAGTTCTACCAAACATTCAAGGCAGAGCTGTCACCAATTTTATTCAAATTATTCCAGAATACAGAAGAAGATGCAAAACTTCTTAATACATTTTATGAAGCAAGCCTAACCCTCATACCAAAACCAGGGAAGGACATCACTAAGAAAGAAAATTATACACCAATATCCCTCATGAATATAGATGCAAAAATTCTCAAAAATCCTAGCCAACAGAATACAAAAGCACATCAAAAAAATTATACATCATGACCAAGTGGAATTCATATCAGGAATGTAAGGATGGTTCAACATTAGAAAAACAATCAATGCATTCCACCATATAAATAAGAAAAAAAAAAGAATCACATGATCATATCGATTGATGCAGAAAAAGCATTTGACAAAATCCAACATTCATTCCTGATAAAAATTCTCAACAAAGTAGGAATTGAAGAGAAATTCCTCAACACAATTAAGAGTATATATACAAAACCAACAGCCTACATTACCTTCAAGGGAAAGAAACTGACAGTCTTTCCTTTGCAAACATTGATACCCTTTGTCACCACTCCTATTCATTATTATGCTGGAATTCTTAGCCAGAGCTATAGAGCAAGATAGGTAAATTAATAGGCAGAGTCCTGGTGTAGCGCTGTGGGTTAATGCGCCAAACTGAAAAGCTGTTTGAACTGTAAGATTGGCTGTTCAAGCTCAACAGTTGCTCCTCGGAAACCCTGTATAGGGTCGCTATAGGATGGATCCAACTTGACGGCACTTAATAACAACAACAAAATTGGCAAAGAGGAAGTAAAACTCTATTTGCAAATGATATGATCCTATACATGGAAAACCCCAAAGGCTCAGTAAAAAACAGATAGTCTCTTCAACAGATGATGCTAGCAGAACTGGAAAGCAATATGCAAAATATTGAAATAAGAACTTTACCTCATGCCGTATAATAAAATCAACTCAGCATGAATAAAACACCTAAATGTGAATCTCAGAATTATAAAGGCCATTAATGAAAAAATTGGGAAAAACTTGAGGACTCTAATGCAGGGCACATACAGACTACCAAACATTGTAAAAATTACACACAAAAAAGTAGAAAAATAGATGATTGGAACATACTAAAAATTAAAAACTTATGTGCATCAAAAGACTGCACCAAAAGAGTTTAAAAGGGATCCCACAGAATGGGAAAAAGTATTTTTCAGGAACACATCTAACAAGAGATTAGATTCTAAAATATATAGGAAACTACAATACCTCTACAAGAAAAAGACAAACAAACCAATTAAAAACTGGGCACAGGACATGAACAGATACTTCAATAAGGAAGAGATTCAGGAAGCCAACAAACATATGAAGAAATGTTCACGATCACTAGCCATTAGAAAGATGCATATCAAAACAACAATGATATATCATCTCACACCAGCAATAACAATGAAGATCAAAAAAGTAGAGGATACCCTTCCCTTCCAAGACTAATATTCAAGTGGAATACGTGAGGAGTCCTGTTGATCAAGTTGATCACAGATAAGGGGAAGTGGGAGAAAAACAGCAATGAAGTTGTGAGCGAAGCCCAACAACGTTCAATAGACTCCTGTCAACCAGGGTTGAGAGTTGGTTGGCCAGCAGTATGGCAAGACCTGGGTACTACTGGGCCCAGAGACAGGGACAAGGCCACAGAGGACTTGAGTGGAGAGTGAAGTATCCAGCTGATATGAAGTGAGGGGAGATGGACAAGAACACCCATACTTGCAGAAAGTACCCACTTGACCTGCCTTCACTCAGCAGGATAATAAGAATTCAACTAGAAGAAGAGGAAAAAAAGAGTAATCCATTACAGTTTTATGAACTTGACCTATGCTTATGGATGTAGTAGCTCAAAAGAGGGAACAAATATTTACAGTGAGGATAATCCTCACCCCCTCAGTACAGAGTGTTGACAAGGATGGGCAACTTAGACATTGGCTACCCAAATTGGGGGTGGGGGAGGAGACTACACAGGCAAGAAGTACTTGATTTACAAGCTTTCAAGAGGGAGCCTAGATCCAGAGGGCAAGGAGGAAGGTAGAAGCTCCACTGAGTTGTTTCCAACATGTCTGGATGGGGCTAATGAAAGGAGATGGGGATAAGACTCTTGTGGTTCAATCCTGAATAACTGCTATCAGGACTGACTGAGTGTTTGGAAATGTAAAGGTAGACATTATGTAACAAAAAGAGCGGAGTGGTTGACTTTGCAGTCCAGAAGTGAAGGACCCTGGGACCATCAAGGGAGAAGAGCAGAGTGTGAGATCATATCCAGAGAAGCAGTGATGCCAGAGAAGGAAGCAGAGATGATGAAATGGAGAGATGGAGTGGCTGGAGACTCTGGACTCAGGGAGGGAGAAGGTCCGTGTGCTGATGTTCGGGGGACAGGCTTGCGGGGTATATCCTTTGGTTGTTTGATGATGCATGGAGGGGACTGTAATCATTGCAATGAAATGAAATACGATAAGATGAAGGTAGAGCTAATGTTCCCCTATGTAAACTATCACACAATTCATAATAAAAACTTTAAAAAAACAAATTAAAGGATGAAGACAATACATATCAAGCTAATGGCAATTAACAATTTTAATTATAATAAAATAGACTTTATGGAAAAAAAACAACATTAAAGACAAAGAAAAATATTATCTCAGGATTAAAGGGTCAACTGAGCAAGAGGACATGATGACAATAAATATTTTAGCTTCCAATGAAAGAGCCTTGAAATACATAAATCAATGTCTAGTAGAATTTAAGAAAGAAATAGACAACTGTACTATAATATTATTGTACAACTATACAATAATATCAGAAGCTTTGGTACCATAGTGGATTAAGAGCTCAGTTGATAAATGCAAGGTGAGCAACTCGAATCTACCAGCTGCTTCGAGGGAGAAAGATGAGTCTTTCTGCTCCTGTAAAGATTTATACCCTCAGAAACCCTATACAGGGTCGCTATGCATTGAAGCAACTCCATAACATATAATCACCACCACAATAATAGTAGGAGATTTTAATAGACACTTGATAAAGGACAAAACAACTTGGGAAAGAAAAAAAAAAGTAAAGGACAATAAATGCTGGAGAGGATGCAGAGAGACTGGGACTCTCCGACAATGCTAGAGGGATTGCAAAACGGGTCAACCACTCTGGAAAACAGTATGACACTTCCTCAGACAGTTGGAAATAGAAATACCTTATGATCCAGCAATTTCTCTACTTGGTATTTATCCACAAAACATATGAATCATAACATGAGTAGATATATCCATACCAATGTTCAAAGCAGCACTATTTACAATAGTAAAAAGATGGAGACAGCCTAAGTGCCCAGCAATGGAATAATGGATAAACAAACTTTGGTACATATGCACAATGGAATATTGTGCTGCCTTGAAGAATAACAAGGAAGCTGCAAGCTACCACATAACACATGGATGAATCTTGAGGACATTATGCTGAGTGAAATTAATTAATCACAAAAGGAGAAATACTGCATAGGACCATTATTATAAAAACTTAAGAGAAAGTACCCACATTAAAAGGGGAAAAATAATGTTGGTTACCAGGGTGTAGGGGATGGGGTGATGGGAGGGAGTGGAAGGTGTAGTACAAGGTAGAGAATAGACACAAGATAGTTTGGGTGCTAGAGGGGGGCAATATACTAGAAAAGGTAGGGGAATAGAAGAACAAGGTGGATGGGAGAATATGTAGGCAGGTTTCCATGGGATAAGTGGAACAGAGTTAAGCAGTGATTTATGCTCAACCTTGGATCAATAAGGCTCTGGGATAAAGCGATTGAGGCATGGCTTGAATGGGTAAAAGAGTGGAATAATGTTAAGATGCTTGGCTGTCTTTTGAATACTGATTTCCTTTACCTACTATTGTAAATTAGACACTTGATGGGGAGAGAAAGGTTTAACCAGAAACATCACCACAGAAAGCTTGCAAGTACGTCTTCAGCCTATAACTGATTGGAATACCGAAAATGGGCCTAGAACTTGCCCAGGGAAGGAGGCTTCCTGAGGAGCCTTTACATTACTTAAGACCATAGGTGGATTTCAGATCCCCATCCAGAATTTTCTGAGGTTGGAAATTTCCACTTGAAAGGACAAGCAGACCAGCACAGAGAGGCTAGAAGAACAGAAGACACTTCTTGAATGACAGACACTTCAGGAAAAATCAAAAACAAAAATGGCAGTCTGAGTGCTATAAGAACAAGCAAGTTGTATGACAGGAAGTCATCAGGACTAGCGGTTAGGTACCCTCAGGGCAAAACCCCTTCCAAGACTAAGACTGAAGGGGAAAACAGGATCAGGCATATGGTCTTGCTGGTGACCACGTTGGTCTACTACTTAGGAGAAATGGGGAAAAAACAGCAATGAAGTTGTGAGCTAAGTCTAACCACATTCAACAAATTCCTGTCCACCTGGATTTAGACTTGGTTGGCCAGCAGTAAGGAGAAGCCTAGAAACTCCTGGACCCAGGGACAGGGACATGACCACAGAGGACTAGAGCAGAGAGTGAAGCGTCCAGCTGATACGAAGTGAGGGGAGATGCACAAGAACACCCATACTTGCAGATAACAACCATTTGACCTGGCTTCAAAGGTGGGATGATCAGAACTCAACTAGGAAGAGAAAGAAGAGGGAAAAAAAGAGTAATCCACTACAATTTTATGAACTTGACCTATGCCTATGGATGTAGTAGCTTGAAAGAGGGAACAAATCTTTACAACAAGGATCACTCCCACCCCTTGGGTACACAGGGTTGACAGGGACAGGCAACTTAGACATTGGCTACCCAAAATGCAGGTACTACAAAGGCATGGAAGAACTGGCTTGCAAACTTTCAAGAGGGAGCCTAGTTCCAGAGGGTATAGGAGAAGGTATAATCTCCACTGAATGGTTTCCAACCTGTCTGGATGGGACTGATGAAAGGAGATGGGGATAAGACTTTTGTGGTTCAATAGTGAAAAATTGCTTTCAGGACTGATTGTGAGTGTTGCAAATGTAAAGGTGGACACACTTTTGTAACAAAAGGAGGGTAGTGGTTGATCTTGCAGGCCATGAGTGGAGGTCCGTGGGACCATCAAGGGAGAAGAGCGGAGTGTGAGACCCTATCTAGAGAAGCAGCAACACCAGATATGGAGGCAGAGATGATGACCTGGAGAGATGGAGTGGTTAGAGACCCTGGACTCAGGGAGGGAGAGGGTCTGTGTGTTGACATCTGGGAGTGGGCTTGCTGGGTGTGCCCTTTGGTTGTTTAAATGGTTATATATTCCTAAGTGCTTCCATGTACACCCCAAAAAAACCAAACAGAGGGAATAGAAGCAGAAGCAAATGCTGTTAAATGACGACGCATGGAGGGGACCGTAATCATTGTAATGAAATGAAATACGATAGGATGAATATAAAACTGATGTTCTCCTGTGTAAACTAGCATGCTATTCATAATAAAAACGTTTAAAAAAAAAAAAAAAAGCCACACATATAGTAAATAATTCAATTATTTCAATAATCCCTTTTTTATGTCAATTAAAAGAAAGAGATGATTAGAGTAGATTAAAAACAAAAACAACAACCAACTATATACTGTCTACAAGAAACTCACATTAAATATAAAGACACAGATACAAGTAAATTGAAAGCCTGGAGAAAGGTACGATATGCCAACAATAATAAACAGAAAGCTGAAATAGTGATATTAGTTGAATAACAAGCATGGTGGCTCTGTAGGATAAGCAATGGACTGCTAACCACAAGGTCAGTGATGAGGCTTTCTGCTCCCCAAAAGATATACAGTTCAGGGTACAGTTACAGGGTTGCTGTAAGTCAGAACGGACTCAACAAATGAATTTCAAAGTTATCAAAGATCAAAGGGCATTAAACCAAAAATGAAATCACACTCATTATCTTGGAGCTGATTCCAGTTCATGGCTACTGCATGTTTCATAGGATTATTGTTTGGCTATCTTTGGATTACTAGGTCTTTCTTCCAGGGTGCCACTTCAAAGGAAGACCATTTGAACTACCTCGGGATGTTATATAATAATAAATGCATCAATTCTCCAAGTCATAAATAGTATAAATAATGTATGTGCCTGACAACAGAATGGTAAAATGTATGTAATAAAACTAGATAGAACTATAAGGAGAATAAGACAAACTCACTATTATCACTGGATAATTCAAGACCTCTTTGTCAGTAACTGACAGACACAGCAGACACAAAATCAGTAAGAGCATAATTGAATTGGACAGACCATCAATTGCCTAGAATTAATTGACATTTATGCAATACTTAATCCACATTCTTCTTGAACTCACATAGAACATTCAATAAAATAATCCACACTTTGAGCCATAAAATATATTTTGACATATTTAAAACAATAGAAATCATACAAAGTATGCTCTCAGACCACAATGAACTGACCCAGAAAACAACAGAATTTTCAATAAAAGGTCAAAGAAGAAGTTTCTATAAAAAAAACTTCAAAACTGTTTGAACTAAGTGAAAAAATGAAAGTACAACTAATAAAAAATTTGGAGCTAGATGGACATTATAAAAATTATACATAGCAGAGTATACACCAACTCAACAATGTCAGCATTTTTTCAGCGGTGCAATTAGTCTCAATTACTCATTTCCAAAATTTTTCTCCACCATTAGCATAAACTCACTAGCCCCTACATTTTCCCTCTGCACTTTCAGGTTGCTGTTGTCATTCTGAAGCCATAAAATAGAATTTAAACAAGCACAATGAACAAGACAGGCATTCTTTTCTTTTTCTTTTTAAGTTTTTATTGTGATTTGAGTGAAAGTTTACAGGGCAGATCATCAGTTTTACATTAAAAAAAGCATACACTTTGTTTCATTATAATGATTATAATCCCCCTCATGCCTTCATGTAGCATCAGTTAACAGTATTTCCCTCTACTCATTTTAGCTCTTTAAAAAAAGAAAAAACAAAACAAAACACATAACACTCAGGCATATATAATAATTTAAACCACCAAAGGACACAATCTGCAAGTTTGTCTCCTGGCTGCCAGTTCTTCTTTCCATGAATCTAGAGTCCTCAGCTGGTCCCTCTCTCCATGTCCCCACCTCTGCTTCCATCTCTGGTATTGCAGCTTCTCTGGATAAGGTCCCACATTCTGTTTGTGCTCTTCTCCCTTGATGGTCCTAGGGCCCGCTGTTTCTGGACTGTAAGATTAACTACTCCCCCATTTTTGTTACAAAACTTCTACTTTTACAATTGTGACAGTCACAATTAGTCATGATAACAATTACCCACTATTGAATCATAAGAATCTTATTCACATCTCTTTTCACCAGACCCATCTAGACAAGATGAAAACTATTCAGTGGAGACTCAATCTTCCCTGTATACTCTTAAACTAAATTCCCTTTTTAAAACTTGTGAGCCAGTCACTTCGTGCCTTTATCACTCCCTCATTTTAGGTAGCCAGTGTCTAAGTTGCCCATTCCTACCTACCGTGTATACAGAGGGGATAGCATTCATACTTGATGTGAAGGCACATTTCCTCTCTGTTGGTATTTTGGACTACTACATTCATGAGTATAGGTCAAGTTCATCAAATTGTAGCAATTTACCCTCATTACCATTATTTTTTTTAAAAAAGTCTTTTTTTAGCTGTCTTCTAGTTGAGTTCTTATTGTCAAGACATTGAGCTAGGTCAAATGGGTACTATCTGCAGGTTTGGGTGTTCTTGTGCATCTGCCCCTCACTTCATATTATCTGGATGCTTCATTCTCAGTCTTAGCCCTCTGTGGCTATGCCCTTGTCCATGGGCTCAAGTGTTGTCCCTAAATCTCACCACACTTTGGATCAACAAGCCCTTCCTCTTCTCTCTCTCATCTCCAGGTCAATGGAAATCTATGTAAAGTGGTTGAATTTAGCTCATTTCTTCATTGCTGCCTTTCCCCTTCTAATACTCACCAGTAGACCAATGTGGTCACCAGCAAGCTTACATGCGAACTCATGTGTTCCCTTTGAGGTTCAGTCTTAGAGGGGGGTTTGTCCTGAAGGAACTTGACTTCGTGGAGAAAAACTTGCTTATTCTTGTAGTAGCCAATCATACTGCCATTTTTGTTTTGGGCTTTTTCTGATGATCTTTCTTTGAAGACATATCTTCTCTTGCTTTAGCTGTTGTAGGCTGGTCTGCCTGTCCTTTCTAGTAGGAATGTCCCACCTCAGAAGGTTCTGGATGGGGCTCAGGATTCAACCTAAGGTCCTATAACACTCAAAGGCTCCATAAGAGGCCTATTTCATGGGGCAAGTTGTAGAACCCCTTTTAGGTATTCCAATCAGTTATAGGCTGAAGGCAGGGATTCTTTACTAGTTAAGTTAAATTAAAGTTTGTTTTAAGAAGACATCAAGCAACAGATTTGTTTAAAATTTAAAGATTTTTCTTAAGCAATAATTTTGGGCCTTTATTCAGGATCTATGTCTCTGGAAAGATTGGGTTACATAACAATTTGAAATTCTGTCATGCATTTCCCCCCTCTTGATCATAACTCTTCTAAGGAATCTTGAATCACACATTCAGTATTGGTATTCAGGCTTCACCAAGATCTCTGGTCTCATGACAATGAGTTATACATCCCATTGTCTCCTCGCATTCCTGACTGTCCGTCTGTTACTACCCACAAAGAGAAACCATTGTATGTTGAACAAATGCAAGCACTACAGAATAATCCAGGCAGCAGAATAGAAGTACTTAAAATATTAGACCAATTAACTGGAATAGCCCATAAAATTATGAACCTAAACGTCCCAAGCAAAAAGCCAAAGCCCATGAGGTGTTTGGTTGTATAGAATCAGCCTCAGCAGCTACTCTTTCTACTGTTGTTATACATGTATCTCTCGTGGTGCTGGTGGCGTGCTGTGAAGTCAGTTCCTGTGTGAGGTATCTGAAGCTCTAAATCTTTACGAGAGAGAGCAGAAAGCCTCATGTTCCTTTCACAAACCAGCTGGTAATTTCAAACTGTTGACCTTGAGGTAAGCAGCCCGATTCACAACCACTATGCTACCAGAGCTCCTTATATATCTATTATACAACTTTTCTTTCTAATTTAACTTCTCAGAAATTATTGGCAATAATATCACTGTTGTCAGGTCTGACACATAGCTTCCCCATATAGAGTTTCTGAAAAGTGGCTGCTGGGTTTGAACCTTCAACCTTGTGGTTGGCAGTCCAATGCTTATCCTACAGCCTCACATCCTAATCTTAATATGTTTTTTTATGAACACAGACTGAAATTTGGTACTCCATTGCAATATGACTGAAATGTGAGGTACTGAATTTGCATATAACAAAAAGAAGAAATCAATAATCTAAGCTTCTACTTTAAGAAATTCAAGAAAGAAGAGCTAATTAAGTTCGAAGTGAACAGGAGAAAAGAAATAATTTCTTAAATTAACGAAGCAATCAATGAACCTGCAAATAGTAAATAAATAGAGGAAATCCACAAGATCAAAAGTTGGTTCTTTGAAAAGATCAACACAGTTGCTATAGCCATGCAGACCAAAAGAAACAAACAAACAAACAAACAAATACCCCACAAGAGAAAGAAAGAAAAGATATAAATCATTAATAGTAGAAACAATGGCAAGGCCTTCAAAACTGATCCCATAGACATTAAATGGATAAAAAAGGATCATTATGAGCAACTCTTTTTCCATAAATCCGATTGTTATTGTTAAGTACCTTGAAGTCAGTTCTGACTCATAGCAACCCTGTAATAGGGTTTCTGAGAAGCAGCTAGTGAATTTAAACTGCCAACTTTCCAGTTCAAACCGAACTTGTGGTCAAGTGCTTTATCCCACAGTGCCACACCAGAACACCATGAATCTGATAACTTAGTAAAAATGGACTAATTTCTTGAAAGACAAAACTTACCAAAACTCCTATAAAGAGAAATAGATTATCTGAATTGGTTAAAATACATTGAGTCAATAATTAACCTTACAAAAATGTCCAGATTAGTAGACCAAAAAAATCCAAGCACCTGCGAATACTCTAGCTGTCTCTTTAGGATAGGCAACTTTAAAAGTTCCAATGGGGCCAGAAAGTCTTGTGTGGATAAAAGTAGAAAAGAAGATAGGACTTGATGTTCCATGGTTAAGTGTTAAATCTCAGCTGGGCTAAGGTCACTGCTTATGAAGCTTGAGCAAACACCTAATACCCGTTCTGATTAGTCCAAAGTACTTTTAATATTCTTCTCCAATACCATAATTCAAATACATCTATCTTCTATGGTCTTCATTATTCATTGTACAACTTTCATGTGTATATGAGACTACAAAAAATACCATGGGTCAAGCGCACCCATGTGTGAAAATGAATATGACTCCACTTCCTTCCCTCCCAGCACCTTGTTTGCGACAGGAAGAAGACACTGAAAGCTGGAGGAGTTTCAAGTCAAGAAACATAGAAAATGGACTTACTTCTCCATTATTCAAATTCTTCATGATTTTATCTTAACTTCATGAAGTAAAAATAATTATAACAGAAGATACACTCCACGAGGGGGAGTGCCAAAGGTTAATTTTGTCATGAGATGCCAGAACTTGATAGTAAGTCCTTAAAGGGAAATCTGAAACCAGTAGACAGGCAAGCGTAAAAGAATTTTTTAAAAAAATGAACAAGGAATTTATAAAGCAAAGAATATTAGGCATAATTTTATTGAATATAAACAATATTCTATACCTCTCAGTTCATTTCCAGTACCCAGCTAACTGTGCTGTATATCTGCCACTTGAACTTATTTGAAGCTATTCTGGCAATAGTAATCCGATCCTCTTCTGATCCACAAGTTGATCAACTAATCTGGCTGACTGTCCTCCTTCCTCACTATTCTCCATATATGTGGCTCTCCCACTTCCTGATTTTGCAGGATAACATAATATTCCTAAGTAAAGGAAAATCTATGGGGAAAGGCAGACAAGTCCTTGAGTTTCTTCAGGAACACTATATGTACTCGGTCATGCATTTACACACATACATATACTCACACATGATGACTGGTGACCAACTTTCACTTCTCTCCCCAATTTTACATCTCATAAAAAAATCAGATTAAAGTGCAGTGATAGACTGGTAAGTCACATCTCCTGGGCTTTGTCCTCAATTGTACATCTAGACTCTGCACTTGTCTGTGCGACATTAGCAGATGAACTGTGAGCACAGGCGTGCACAGGAGGGTTGTTCTCTTGGAATATTCTTCTCAGGATTCAGCTGCCACACTCTAAGTGTTATACAGAGCGAGAGGGGCAAGCAGTTAGCTGCTAACTATCCCAGGCACATCAGGTGACACTCATGTAAATGACGCCATTTAAAAAGTTCCAGTCTCCAAATGACTGCATTAGTACAAGACCCACTTAGCTGAGACCAGCCATGATTACAGACATGTAGGATTTTCTTGTAAGCCACCAAGTGTTGAGGTGGCTTATTACATAGCAATAGACGAATGAAACCATCATCCATTAGTCCAGCACCCTGTGTGTAACACCAAAACAAAAATATGCTCTTAATGAAGAGGTGTCCTCAGCAGAACACACAAAAGTTTCAGAAACAAACTGTCTCCTATGGTAAATGCCATGGGTCTGAATCCCAGACCAACCTCAGAATGCTGTTTTCAGGTACCTTGGAATGAACTCTGACTCCCAGTGACCCTATTATGCACACCCCAAGGAAACATTGTCTTGTCCTGCACCATCCTCCTAATCATTGTTCTGATTGAGCCCATTGCTACTGTTAGTGTGTCAACCCCACTCCTTAGGGGTTTTCCCCTTTTTCATTGACATTACCAAGTATGATGTCCTTTCCAGGAACTGAGTGAGCTCTTCTGATAGCATGTGAAAATGTGACCGATAAAGCCATGCCATCCTGGCTTCTAAGGAGCATTTTGGCTGTACTTCTTCAAAGACAGATGTGTTTGCTCTTCTAGCAGTCCATGGTACTTTTAATATTCTTCACCAATGATTCAAATACATCAATAATCTATGGTCTTCCTTATTCATTGTGTAACCTTCATGTGCATATGAGAATATTGAAAATACCATGGGTCAAGCGCACCTTAGTTCTCAAATTGATCTCTTTGTTCTTGAATACTGTAAAGAGGTATTTTGCAGCAGATTTGCCTAATGCAATTCTCCATTTGATTTCTTAACTGTTGTTTTGATGGATATTGATTGTGGATCCAAGCAAAATGAAGTCATTGGCAACTTCCAGCTTTTCGCCATTTATCATTGTGTTATTTATTGGTCCAGGTGTGCTGCTGCAGGATAAGCCCTGGACAATAAGGTTCAAACCCATCAGTCACTCCTCAGGAACACTATCCAGGGTCTCTATGAGTCAGAACAGACTCAACAGCACTTAACAACCACAACATCAAATTTATTCATTGAGGATTCTTGTTTTTCGTACAATCCATACTGAAGGTTATATTCTTTGATCTTCATCAGTAAGGAAGGTTCAGAATGTGGTAAAGTGCCGTAGAGACAATCCCATCTCATAGAAACCTTATAGGGTTTCTGAAGCTTCAAATCTTCGAGGGAGCAGAAAGCCTCCCATAAATAAGTACCAGTGAAATGGCACACGTGTAAACTGTATCATGGGTGAACACATTCTAAACTCAGAAAAAAAATCTTCAGGGTGGAATTCATTACTTAAAAAGTGGTTTGACCCCTTCCAAAACTGAACCTCATAGGGAAAACATGTTGTTGTTGTTAAGGACCGTTGAGTCAGTTCCGACTCATAGCGACCCTGCACAAGCTTTCCGAGGCTGTAAATCTTTACGGAAGCAGAATGCCTCATCTTTCTCCCAAAGAACAGCTGGTAGTTTTGAACTGCTGACTTTGAGATTGGCAGCCTGACTCGTTCCAATTACGCTACCAGAGCTGGCATGAAATCTTGCTGGCGACCACACTGGTCTACTGATGAGAGGAAGTGGGGGAAAAGCAGCAATGAAGATGTGGGCTAAGTCCAACCAGGATCAATGGACTCCTGTCAACCTGAAGTATGCTGAGACATGGTTGGACAGCAGTATGGTGAGTCCTGGGGACTCCTGAGCCACTGGACAAGGACATAACCACAGAGGGCTAGAGTGAAGAGTGAAGTGTTCAGCTGATATGAAGTGAGGGGAGATGCACAAGAATGGCCATGCTTGAAGATAGTACCCATTTGACCTAGCTTCAATGGCTGGATGATCAGAACTTGACTAGAGGAAGAAAGAAAAGAAGAAAATTATTATTATTTTGGATAACAAAAGAAAGTGTAATTCACTACAATTTGATAAACTTGACCTATACTTATGGATGTAGCAGCTTAAAATCACAACCAAGAGGGAAGAAATCGTCATAGCGAGGATCATTCCCATCCCCTCTGTACACAGGGTTTATAGGCATGGGCAATTTAGACATTGACTACCTAAAATGGGGGACTATAAAGCATGAAATGACTGTCTTACAAGTTTTCAAGAGGGAGTTTAGTTTCAGAGGGTGCAGGGGAAGGTAGAATCTCCACTGAGTGGTTTTTAACCTGTCTAGACATGGCTGGTGAAAGGAGATGGGGATAAGACTCTTCTGATTCCATAGTGAGTAATTGTTATCATGACTGATTGATATTGTTGCAACGTTTTGTAGACATTTTGTAGCAAAAAGAGGGGTGTGGTTGATCTTGTAGTCCATGAGCAGAGGATCTGGGACCATAAAAGGAGAAGAACAGGAGCTGAGTGTGGGACCCTATTCAGAGAAGCAGCGACACCAGAGATGGCGGCAAGATGATGACATGGAGAGATGGAGTGGCTGGGGACTCTAGACTCCTGGAGGGAGAGGTGCTTTGTGCTGGCAGCAGGCTTGTGGGGTATGCCTTTTGGGTGTTTAAATGATTGCATATTCCTCATTGTTTTGGTGTACATCAAATAAATAAAACAAAACAAAAAACCACCAGAGGGAATAGAAGCAAATACTGTTGAATGATGATGTATGGTGCATGGAGGGGACTGTAATCATTGCAATGAAATGAAACACGATAGGCTGAGTGTAAAGCTGATGTTCTCCCATGTAAACTATCACTCAATTCACAATAAAAACTTACAAACAACAACAAAAAAAGCGGTTTGAACCTACTAACAGATCTGTAGCAGAGAGATGGGACAGTCTTGGAAACCCTATGGGACAGTTTGACACTGTCCCACAGGCAGAGATGGATATATGGTTGGGCGGAAATGGAACCTGACCTCGGTGTAATTTGAGGGGTGTCACCTGCTCTAGGCCTCACAGTAAGCAGTTTCTGTTCACCATGGCAGTTTTTATCACATGCTAGGAGAGATAACTCAAGGAGCTCTGGTAGTGTAGTGGTTACGAATCGGGCTGTGAACCTTAAGGTCAGCGGTTCGAAACTACCAGCTGCTCCGCGGGAGAAAGATGAGGCTTTCTACTCCCGTAAGGATTTACACCCTCGGAAACCCTGTACAGGGTCGCTATGGGTCGGAACCGACTCGACGGCACTTAACAACAACAACAGGAGAGATAACTCAGTAATTTAAAACTAATTATCATAGGTGTTATTTTCCATAGATATGCCTCTGCCTATAGCAGGGAAGAAGAACATAAATCTACAAAATCATGAGGTCTGGCCCTGCCAAGGCAATGGCAGGCAGTACTTGAAATTCATTAAATCAAGAATCATTTTTCATAGCAACATAAATTTGTAATAAGTGATGTTATAAATATACAAATGGGCATTGTCAGAAAAAGTGCTTCTTCAACCCTGGCCTAGAGGGTCAATATAAGTCTGTAGCATCTTCATGGTAATGTTTTGTTTTGCTTTTTTGTTGTTGTTTTTAATTGCTTCAAAAAGAATCTCTATGCACCTGGTATCTACTGGAAATGAAGAAGGGTGTTGTTGATGGTGAAGGAGGGACTAGTTTGCAGGCATCTAACAAGCAGATAGGCAGCTATGGGGCATTACAAGAAAAGGAAGATTTTCAGGAAGAAAACCACCTCCCAGCAGCAGAGACACCAATCCAGCACTATTCTCTCTGGGCTTTCCGCCTTCAGAGCAGGAAGCGAATGAAAACAGTCATTCTGAGCCCAAACCTCTGTTCTTTCACTCACATCTCATGTGATTCTCAACTTCCTCCTCCTCACACCGGGGCCTGCTGGACAACTCCTGCTGTAGGGTAGTCACTGCCCATGCTTTTCAAATGTATGAGAGGTCTTGAACAATTTCACGGAAAAAGGCAATTAAAGGATGGTAAGATTTTTCCAAGACGTTTTTTAAGCCCCACCATCACCATCTCCATATGTGCACACTGGATTCTGAGGAGCTTGTAAAATACAGATTCTAATGGTGAAAGAGAGGAGCTCTGGTAGCATAGTGGTTATGAATCAGGCTGTGAACCTTAAGGTCAGCAGTTCAAAACTACCAGCTGGTCCACAGGAGAAAGATGAGACTTTCTGCTCCCGTAAAGATTTACAGCCTCAGAAACCCTGTATAGGGTCGCTATAAGGTGGAACCGACTCCACAGCACATAACCACCACCACCACCACCACCACTGGTGAAGATGGGACCTCAGATGCCTCTTATTACCAAGCCCAAGTGATGCCCATGCTGATGTTCCATGAACCAGGCAGGATTTTAGGGCCAGCCCTGAAATTCAGCAGGTGGAATTTAGGCAGGTCCAGCCCAGTTTCATATGTCTTAGCATCCTTACATCTCAGCCTTGAATAGACGGCCTGGTAGCGCCTGGGTAGGACATCTTACTGTATAGTGAGTTAAGCACTTGGCTGCTAACTAAAAGCTTGGCAGTTCAAACCCACCATTCACTCCACAAGAGAAAGATAAAGCCTCCAAAAAGATTTACAGTCTCCAAACCCTATGAGACAGTGAGATTGGATTTTGGTAGCCCCTTTTAAGGGTAGAAACATTTACTGTGCTCAGTGGTTAACCAAAAGGTTGAAAGTTCAAGTTCACTCAGAGTCATCCAGGAAGAAAGGCCTACAGATCTACTTCTAACAAATCACCCACTGAAACCCCCGTGGAGCACAGTTCTATGATGGCACAGATGAGGTTACCATAGGTGAGAATCAATTCAACGACAACTGGTGGTTTTCAGTAAGAGGGCCCTTCTTTATCTTGTCTCTGTTTAGTGCCCTGTCATGTGTAGCAGGCGTTCTGCCTCACCCTTCCCTGGTTATGTGCAGGCAGAGGAGGTGGAAGGAGCTGTGGTATCTATGGATGAATGCTCGGTCTATACATATACCCCTTCACATTGCCACTCTGGGGTCTTTGTAATCCCTGTGGGCTGGGTTCTTCACCTTGCTTCCCTGTTATATATCTGGGCTCTCACCCCTAGAATTTCAGCCCTGGTGCTGTGTCTCGAGATTTCTGAGGCTGCCTGAAATATTTCTGCACTATCTCATCTGAAGACACACCAGTCTTGATAGTAAAACTCAGGTCGTTTAATCTAGTATTAATATTTTGGGGTGGTCCTAGTGACTTGGTCTGTCAAAGTCTCTCAGAGCTGTGCCTTCTTTCTGTCATTAGGGATGGCACAGAGTGGAGAGATCAACAGCACAGACATCAGAGAACTTGGGGAAATTACTCAGCTGTGTTGTGCCTCAGTTTCCTCATTTGTAAAATGGAGTTAATAATATCTACCTTATTGGATTGTTAAGAAGGTTAAAGGAGCTATTATTTGATAGCACTCAAAATTATGCCGGAAAGAATATACTATCCATTGATTGTTAAATTTCGCCAAATGAATGAATACTCACTAGGTACCTGCTCTCAGGTACTGAGAGAGTGATTAAAAACACACCTAGCTCCTTATGGTGCTTACAGACAGTCCAATAGGGGAGACAGAACTTAAAAAGTATTATATCTATAAATATATAATTATTACTGTGAGCACTTCCATAAAGGATTATGGGAAACAAGAGAGTAGAGAGATGGCAAAATTAGAGAAACAGAGAAGGCTTCCTGGAAGAAGTTGACGATTAGCTAAGAAAAAAGGGAAAAATAGTTTTAAACTGAGTGAAAGGCATTGGATGTTTCATTCAAATGGAATGCCATATACCATGTTTTAGGAAGGACTCCTGATGTGGCACTTTAAGATAAGCACAGGATTGTTAAATTCAGCAATTCATCACACCAGCTGCTCCTGGTAACCTCTATATGAGTCACTATG
>NW_006408546.1:24539030-24558298 GCF_000296735.1 Chrysochloris asiatica | reverse complement strand
TGCTTAAAGAAATAGTCTTCCTGGTCTAGGACTGGAAGGATTGATCCATCTTCTTCCCCCAAAAGGTGGTTCTCACGATGTTCAAAGCTACCTGGCTAACATGATGGTTCTCATGAAGTTGCAGTGGCTCAATTTTATCAATTGCACCAAGATCTTCCAGCAGAAAACAAAGCTTCTACTTCTCACAAAGGTTCTCTGCTACCTGGAGAATGTAAGTAATGATATCAAGTATGATAAGAATAATTTTAGGGTCTTGGACAGTGAGCAGATCTACCAGTAGTTCCAGGACTCCAGACTGAACAAGCTGGACCGATTGGTCCACAGTACTTCCAGCGGTGAAGTTAGCCACTGCCCACACAGCTTCTTTCTGGAACTTAAATTCTCCATTTTTCAATAGAGCCACTAAGATGGGCAGAAGGCCTTGATAGATCAGCTGCTGGATGTACTGCCTGGGTCCTCCAGCCACTTTGCTCAATGTTATCTATTCATGTTATGGCTTGTAATCCTTGTGGGTAAATACCAAGTAGGGGAATTGCTGGATCACAAGGTATTTCTATTTCCAACCTTCTGAGGAAGCGCCATATTGCTTTCCAGAGAGGTTGGACCATTTTGCAGTTCCATCAGCAATGCTGGAGTGTCCCAGTCTCTCCACATCCCGGCTAGCATTTGTTGATCTCTGCTTTTTTTTATCTTTGCTGTTATTGTTGGTGTGAGATGATATCTCATTGTTGTTTTGATTTGCACTCTCTAATGTCTAGTGATCATGAACATTTCTTCACATGTTTGTTGGCTTGCCGGATCTCCTCCTTTGTGAAAATCTGTTCATGTCCTGTTCCCATTTTTTAATTGGGTCATCTGTCTTTTTCTTGTAGAGGTGTGTAGTTTCCTATATATTTTAGAAATGAGTCCCTTGTCTGATGTGTTGTTGCAAAACATATTTTCCCATTCTGTGGGTTCCCTTTTTACTCGTTTAGTGGTGTCTTTTGATGCACATAAATTTTTAATGCTCAGTATGTCCCACTCATCTATTTTGTCTACATTTGTTTGTATAATATTCAAAATGTTATGTTTCCCATCTCATTTATTTCTGCTCTTATCTTTATTATTTATTTTCTTTTGGTGATTGTAGGTTCCTTCTGTTGGTCAGTTTCTAATTATTGGAGATGCTGTGTTAATGTATTAATTTTGGTTCTTTCTTCTTTTTGGATGTGTGCATTTATCACAATAAATTGTCCTCTCAGCACCGATTTTGCCGTGTCCCAGAGATTTTGGTATGTTGTGTTTTCATTCTAGTTTGTTTCTAGGAACTTTAAGAGTTCACATTTAATTTCTTCTTTTACCCAGTCGCTTTTCAGCAAGGTGTTGTTCAGTTTCCATATATTTGACTTTATTTCCTTAGTCTTCTTGTTGTTGATTTCTACTTTTATAGCATTGTGGTGTGAAAAGATGCTGTTAGTATTTTGAAGCTTGTAAATTTATGGAGGCTTTCCTTGTGACCTAACACATGGTCAATTCTAGAGAATGTTCCATGTGTTGGAGAAGGAGATATATTGTGCTGTTGTTGTGTGCTGAAGACTATGGGAGGGGGGTAGTGTAGGGGGCAGGTTTGCAGGGTATAGCCTTTGGTTGGTTGATGATGCATGGAGGGATTGTAACCATGACAATGAAATGATTTATGATAGAATGAATGTAAAACTAATGTTCTCCCATGTAAACTGTCATATAATTCACAATAAAACACAGAAAAAAAAAAATCTGAAATCCTGATTCTCAATGGGAAAAAGCCCTTAAACCTGCAACTTTGATGAGAGAGAGTCCTGTGTCCTTGTTTGAATAAGACAGTGGTGGAATCAAGAGAGGAAGTGTTTTGGGTTCAAATATTATAAGCTCTCACTTCTCTTACTGAATTTTTGTAGATTTTCTTAAATAGTGATTTCTTTACTTTTTCTTTATCCTCAGGCTCATTTACAAAGGATTTGAATGTTTACTTTAAATATAATTTTCACTGCTTTCATAGCAGATTGGCTCTAAACCCTCCTCAAGATGTCATACTAGAAGCTGAAATGTCAAATGTACTTCACATTGAGTTTTTAAAGAGTACAAAATATTAGAATCATTGATCACTTTAATAGTCGATTATCAAACAGAACAGAAATACCAAATACCAAATAGAGCTGGGTGATGGGAAAAACACAATGACTAAGAGAGAATGGATGACCGGAAGGCCAACACAGAATTATTTGAGAGATGGGAGCATGTATACTCCATACAATAGGCATTTGACTTTGTACCACAAGTCAAAGGTTCGAGACCTCCCATCACTCTGCCAGAAAAAGATGAGGCTTTCTTCTCCCACAAAGATCTAAAGCCTTGGGGATCTTTTACAGAGCTCTTAGGAGTGGGAACCAACTCCACAATGCTTACCAACAACAACAACCTTGGAGAGATATGAGCATGGCAAGGAGTTTTAAAAAACTAATTTTAAAGATATTGAAGACTTTTCTAGGCTTACCTGAAGTTGACTTTTGTGGGAAAGAAGTGACCATACTGTATAAGACAGGATAACCCATGGGTAATTTTCTCCCATATGGTTCATCCAGTACTACTTACTACTAATAAAGCCATAATGAGTTATTGGTGAATGGTTCAAGTTCAAGTTATAGAGTAAAGAATAATAGTTTATCTTCAGTGCAGCCTAAATGTTTTCTTTAACTTTTATTGGTAGAATACATCATGCATGATGGGGTTTTTGAAAGTACTATAGCTTAGTGGTTACAAATCGGGCTGTGAGTCGCAAGGTCAGTAGTTTGAAACTACCAGCTGTTCCGCGAGAGAAAGATGAGGCTTTCTGCTCCCGTAAAGATTTACAGCCTTGGAAACCCTGTACAGGGTCGCTATGAGTCAGAACCAACTCCACGACACATAACAACAACAACAACATATCATTTAAATTCAGCTCTTAAACAATGTATGTTTTGATGTATCATAGAATCTAATAAAAATGCTAAATCAGAAAAAAAAAAAAAAAGAGGTACCATATAATCAAGAACTGATAATATTGAAGGAGATGTCCAAGCTACACTGAAGGCATTGGTGAAAATCAAGGACCCAGGAACTGAATAAATACAAAGTGAAATGTTTCAATAAACTGTAGTATCTCAAGAGGCACTTACTTGTCTATGCCAAAAAATTTGGAAGACCATTTAGATTAGAAGAGATCCATATTTGTGCTGATTCCAAAGAAAGATGATACAGTGGGATGCAGAAATAATCAAATAACATCATTAACATCACATGCAAGTAAATTTTTGCTGAAGATAATTTAAAAAACAGTTGCAGTAGTACATTGCCACAGAGATTCCAGAAATTTGAGCCAGATTCAGAGGAGAAACGTGAAAAGAGAGGAACCATTATTAATCTTGTCTGAAAGCAGAGAATACCAGAATGATGCTTACTTATGCCTTATTGACTATGCAAAAATATTCAATATTTCAGATTAAAAGGAACTTTATATGACATTTCAAAGAATGGGTATTCCAGAACATTTCGTTGTGTTCATGAGGAACTTGTATGTAGACCAAGAGGTAGTTGTTAGAACAGAACAAGGGGGATACCACATGTGCAAAATTAGGAAAGGTGTGTGCCATGGTTGCAGCATTTCATCATACTCAATCTGTATGCTGGACAAATAATCTGAAAAACTGGGTTATATGAAGACAAACATGACATATAGATTGGAGGAAAATATGCAGATGACACTGTTGGAAGTGAAGAGGACTTGGAAAAGTTATTGATGGTGCTGAGGAGCCATCAAGCCAAACAATTAAGTCCCTTCAGGACAAGGCCCCCTCCAAGACTGAAATTCAAAGGGAACACATGAACAGGCATGTAAGCTTGCTGGTGACTTTGTTGGTCTATTGGTGAATGAAAGAGGGGGAAATGCAGCAATGAAGAAATGGCTGAGTTCAACCATGCTCTATAGACTTCCATTGAGAAAGGGCTGGTTGGTCTGAAGTGTGGTGAGATCTGGGGATTCTTGAGCCCATGGACAAGGACATACCCATGGAGGGCTAGAGGGAAGCATCCAGCTGATATGAAGTGAATGAAGATGCACAAGAATGCCCAAATTTGCAGATAGTACCCATGTGACCTAACCTCAATAGCTTGATAGTCAGAACTCAACTAGAGGAAGATAAAAACAAAACAAGACAAACACAGACACACACACACACAATTTTTGATAAAGAAAATGAGTGTAAATTGTTAAAATTTGATAAACTTGACCTATACGTATGGATGTAGTAGCTCTAGATATCAACTGAGAGGGAAGGAGTCTTCCCATCAAGTATCAAGTATCAATCCTATCCCCTCCATATACAGGGTAAATAGGGACAGGCACCTTAGATATTGGCTACCTAAAATGAAGGGGTGATAAAGGCACGAAGTCACTGGCTTACAAGTTTCAAGAGGGAGTATAGTTTTAGAGTGAACCGGGGAAGGTATTGTCCCTACTGAATAGTTTTCATCTTGTCTAGATGGGTCTGTTGAAGAATAGATGGGGATAAGATTCTTATGATTCAACAGTAAGTAACTGTTATCATGACTAACTGTGAGTTAATCTTATAGTACCAAAGCAGAGAACCCTAGAACCATCAAGAGAGAGGAGCACAGGCAGAGTGCAGGACACTATGCAGAGAAGCAGCAACTCCAGAGATGAAGAAACAGATGAGGACATGGAGAGAGGAAGCAGCTGAAGACCCTGGACTCATGGAAAGAGAGGGACTGGGTGCTGGTGGCTTGGAGGAAGGCTTGCAAAATGTGCCCTTTTTCTTTTTTTTTTTTTTAAATCAATGCATATTCCTTAGTATTTCTGTGTACATCCTACGCCCAAAACTAAACCAAATAAAACAGAGAATGGAAGCAAGTACTGTTGAATGATGATGCACGGAGGAGATTGCAATCACTGCAATGAAACAATGATGTAAAGCTGATGTTCTCCCATGTAAACTATCACTCAGTTCACAATAACCACACACACACACACACACACACAAAATATATTGATAGACGAAGATTACAGTCATCAATATGATTAAACCTCAATTTAAAGAAAGCAAGAATCCTCACAACTGGATCAATAAATAACATCATAATAGAAGACTGAAGTTCTCAAAGATTTCACTTTTCTTGTATCCATAATCAATTCTCATAAAAGCAGTTGAGAAATCAAAGGACACAGTGTATTCAGCAAATCAGCTACAAAAGGCCTCATTAAATTGGTACAGAGCAAAGATATCACTTTGAAGACTTAGGTGTGCCTAACCCAAGGCATATTTTCAAATCCTCATATTGATGTGAAATTTGGACAATGAATAATGAAGACTGTAAAAGAACTGATTCATTTGAATTATGGTTTTGAGAAGACTCTTGAAAGGACGATGGACTATTAGAAGAGCTAACAAGTCTGTGTGGGAAGACGTATAACCAAAATGTTCTTTAGGACTCTTATATCTGTGTCACCATGGTCAACTGGCATAACATAGTCCAGGAAGATGATATTCGACATTCTACTTTAGTGAGTCATTGGAGAAATGTCATTCTTTCATAAGGAGGAGATGAAACTCTTAGTAGTAAACCGATCCTCTTGTTGAATATATGAGTTTAATTTAAGAAATAAATCCCCATGTTATTCTTAAACAAATATCCTATTGAATATATGCTGAATCACATTTCTAGAGGCATCAGAATAAACTGAGAACAACTTGGAAATAATGAACAGGAACTTAATTGCCTGACTCTTCCTGCTTTTAAATGGGATGCTACCTTCAAATGCCTTTGGAAATCTGTGGTTGAGACCAGAGTGTACAAATCAAGATAGACATAATTCATCCCAGGTGGTGTGTTTAGGAGGTGACCTTTCCCACTGAGAAGGCATAAAGCTCTTACAAGCCTGTGATATGAAAGGGAAAGTATCAGAAAGTCAAAAAGGGGTCAGAGAGCACAGTTGCCTGTTAAGCCAGGGCTAAGGGAGACTGGCAGATATGAACGGGGCTTGATCTCTGCTTTCTCAGCACTAGCTATGTATTAGAGGATTAAAACATCCCTGCCAAGCCAAATGGCAGAGAACATCCCAGGTTTCCATTTCACTAGCCTGTAAAGGAGAAGCTCTTAGTGCCTCATGGTCTGATTCCAAATTTGACAGGTGTGCTAATGATCCAGAGACACAATGATTCTGGCACAACACAGACACATGATGCTAATGGAATAGAAGTCATAGATTTCAGACTTTGGGCTCCAGAACTGTGAAGGAAAAAATGTCTATTGATGTAGCCACGTTGTTTGTTACAGCAGCTGCGGGAAACTTACATACTTACAGCAAGTGAGATATCTGGTTACAGCAGAGTTTATTACAGCTTCTCTTTTGTCTGAATGAGAACATTTGTTTAGCTGATGTCACAGACTGATGGCTTAGAAAACATATTTAACCTGTAGACTTGTTTGGTCCTTTCTATTTTGCCCTGCTGCATTTTAGAAACCAATTTTAAAATTAAGAGATTTTGCTTGAAAGTCTAAATTGCTGGCTTTGCTTATACAGTTAGAAAATCTGGCCACAGGCCCCCATGGCATCAATCAGCATGTGATGAGGAACGTCTGTTCCTTCTAGGTGAACATGAGTCCAACTCAGCTCATTGTGTCTCCCCATGGGTGCTGGTGGTTGTGCGCCTTGTAGTCAGTTCTGAATCATAACGCCCCCGTACAGGGTTTTCAAGTTTGTAAATCTTTGTCAATCAGAACATCTCATCTTCCTTCCATGGAACTGCTGGAAGATTCAAACTGTGGGTCTTACAGTTAGCAACCTAACTTGTAACCCACTATACTAACAGAGCTCATACACGATCTCTCCTAGCTGCCACTTCCTTCAATGGGGTCTCTGTGCTCATGTGCATAATATGCAAATTATCATGGTAGATACTGAGCTTTCCCACTGTGAGAAACCCTTAGACTCTACTTTGATGCACCTCTGCTATAACATGGTAATATGTTAACCCTATTTAAAAGAGAAACACTATCTTAGAACTCTAAGAATATATCTTTCGAGAACAAACAACACAGTTGCCACTGAGTTTACACCAACTCATCGCAATGTCATGTGTGTCAGAGGAGGGGTGTGCTCGATAGGGTTTGTAATGGCTGAGTTTTTAGAAGTAGACACAACTAGGCCTTTCTTTTGTAGCATCTCTCAGTGGATTTAAACTTCCAAGCATTTCATGAGCAGCAGAGGGCATTAACAATTTTCACCACCAGGAAAAAAATTACTATAAACATAAGGAAGTTACAAAATTAACCCAGAAAAATCACCTGTTTTCCAATACACAAACAATGACCATATAGAAGATGTGGCATTATAGGATAAGCCCTGGACAGAAAGGGTAGTCTGAACTGAAACAAAGATCAGCAGGTCAAACTCACCAGCTGCTCCTCAGAAACCTGATACAGGATTGCTAGCATTTGGAGCCGACTTGAAGACACTTAACAGCAACAAGTACAAGAAAAAAACCTAATGAAAATAACTGTGGTACTGTAGAATACTAACCTCAGTGTCTGTGATTCAAACCCTTCACTCCTTGGTAACTCTATACAGGGTTACTATAAGTAGGAATGACTTGATGCCGCTTAACAACAACAAAATAGAATATCTATGTTTGGATTTGTAGAATCTCCATAAAAGAAACTTGAACATACACCTGAAAGACAAAAGTCAACTTAATTTCACAGAACAATAGCACTTGTTCTTGGCTAGGGTCTCACAATCATAAAGATGTCAATAACTTCTAAATTTAATGTGATTTCAATAAAAAATATTAACATTATTTTTTTAAATAGAGTCAAGTTGTCTCTAAACATAATATGGAAGAACACATGAACCAGAAAAACCCTGAAAAAGAAGAGCAATCGTATGACTGTTTAGGGTTGTGAGGGAACAAGGAGGTGAGAGGGAAGAGGGAAAACTTGCACCAACTATGGTTTCTGACCACAGGCCAGGAATTAGCTATCATTTTAAAGTATAGTGCTGGCACATGAAAAAGGTGATCAAGTGACAATCGGAACAGAACAAAAAGTCCAGAAATAGACCCAATTGTACATAAGAATTTAGTATAGAATAAAGATAGCATTTAAAATCAGGAGGGAAATGATAGTCTTTTAATAATCATCTAACAAAGAACAACTGGTTTGTTGTTAGTCATGGTTGTGTACCACTGAGTCAGTTCACACTCATAGTGACCCCAATATAGGGTTTCCAAGGCTGTTAATCTGCTCAGGAGCAGAAAGTCTCATCTTTCTCTCGTGGAATGACTGGGAGATTTGAACTGCTGACCTTGGGGTTAGCAGCCCAATTTGTAATCCGCTACGTTACCAGGGCTCCTTAGTAACTGACTGTGGTTGTTGTGGTCAAGTTGGTTCTCACACAGCAACCCTGTATTGGGTGTCCGAGGAGCAGCTAGTAAGTTTGAACTGCGCCGATCTTGTGACTCACACTGACCTTCTGGTCCAGGGCTTATCCTCCAGTGCCACACCAGGACTCTGTATGAGTAACTGGTTAGATATGTGGAAAAAAATGAAACTGGACCCCAATTAGAAATTATGTTCATTTCCTGTTAGTGACACTGTATAGGGTTGTCAAGAAGTGACGGGTGGATTTGAACTAGCAACCTTGTGATTATCAGTACAGTGCTAAATCTACAGCGCCACACAAGTACTCCTCAGGCTACCATATCACAGTATCACCAGATGAAGGGTTTTAAATGACAGAAATGTGTAGTCTAAATTCTGGAGGCTAGAAATCAGAATTCATTGTGTCTGCAGGGCCACGTTCCCTCTGAAGACTCTAAGGAAAGGTCATTGCTTATCTCTTCCAGCCTCCGGTAGACCTAGGCATTCCTTGGTTTACAACTGCATCTTGAGCAATATACAATGTCATTTTGTCCTAATGTTGTTGTTGTTGTTGTTGTTAAGTGCTGTCGAGTCAGTTACAACTAACAGAGACCCCATATAGGGTTTTTAAGGAGCTGTTGGTGAGCTTGAACCTCCGACCTTGCCATTCAAACCAACTTTGAGGTCTAGCACATTAACCCACAATGCCACACCAGGACACCTTTTGTCCTATGTCTCTTTTCTTTTGGAAGGACACCACTCAGAAGAGATTAGGTCCCACTCAACTCTATTAGAAGGAGTTCTAGTAGTGCAGTGGTTATGAATTGGGATGTGAATCTTAAGGTCAGCAGTTCAAAACTACCAGCTGTTCCGCAGGAGAAAGATGAGGCTTTCTGCTCCCATAATGATTGACAGCCTGGAAAACCCTGTACAGGGTCGCTATGAGTCGGAACCGACTCCACGGCACATAACAATAACAACTCTATTAGGACATCGTGCTAATTTAACTGATGACAGCTTCAAAGACCCTATTTGCACCAAGCTACACTCACAGGGACAGAAGGTTAGGACTTCAACAGATCCTCTACATATACAAACACAAATCCATAATAGAAATTTAACATTGTCATTAGCTCACAAGAAATAGTGAGAAACACTTGATTCTAGGAATTAGGGATCCTCCATACTTTGTGGCAGAGTCCTGGTGTGGCACTGCGGGCCAATGAGTCAGACTGCAAAGTTGATGCATTGGCCCACAGTACAGGGTCACTATGGGTCGGAATCGACTCGATGGCACTCAACAACAACATACTTTGTGCCTCAGTTTGTCACCACACTCATGATGTCTGCAGTGAGTTCAGTGCTTTATGGTGTGTCTCTGGAATGCCTTCCTGCACTTCCCGGGCGCTGATGCCAGTCTGTTCCTTCTCAGACTCTATTTCATGAGGCTTTCAATTCCTGGAGGATAGAGACTGTGCCCCACTTATCTTCGCCTTCCCAGTTCAAGTTCTTGTAAATATTTATGGAAGTAAATCAAACTTAAAGACATGGAAATCAGGCCAAAAGATTTCTACTGATCTAGTGGGACAAATAGAGGCTCTCAGATGCACCCACAAATTTGCTGGTTTTATCTATGGATGAGAGTGGTGGAAGCTAGCCATTATTTTTGAGAAAACAAATAAGAATGATGGCAAAGGAAATTATCCCACAAAGAACGAAACTCCCATGGGAAGTGTTTATGGATGAGGTAGAGGGAATAATATTTGCAATACTATGCTAGAAAATGCCTCCAAAGGGCTGTTGCATATTATATAATGCCAGATGCCTGTCATTTGTCATTCTTTTAAACTGCCTGGGAAATAGAAGGACATTTTATGCTATCTGAATATAGTTATATAAGAATGAATGTGGGCATAAACAATACATATTAAATTGATAGTTTAATGGTCAAAAGCCGACTTCGAAACTAAAATTCTAGGATTCCGTTTCACCTCTGTCACTTGCTAGCTGGATGACCTTGATCAAATGATTCAATCAGTGTAAATTTCTCTGTGTATAAAATGGGATGAAGACAGCAGCTATTCCATGGAATTGTTGTGAAGATCACAGGTTGTACGGATTATATATGTTAACTGTACAGAACAATATGTGTCAAGGGGGAAGAGTACAAATGTTAGCTGCAATAAAAAAGGAAGTTAGCCCAGACATAAAGAAGGTATGAAAAAGAGAGGAAGAGTGATGAATGGAAAGTTAGAAAACATTGAACATCGTATTAATGACTAAGTATGGGATGTGCAGCTGTCAAAATCCTGACTATGGTGTGAGATGGACTTGAGTTTGAATTTTGTCTCTACAAACTACTAGCTATTTTACTGAACTTATTTTATTCTAACTAAATTATTATGGTGTTTGTTTTTGGTTTGTTGCTGCTTCAGTTGAACTGTCTACTGCTTCATTTATTTGCTTTTCTTTTATTATTCATTGATGGATTCATGGATGAATAATGAAATTCATCATTTTATCATTCCAAAAATTATTTTAAATGGCACTCCATTTCATCATTTGTTAAATGAGAGTAATAATGAGTATTATAGGTAATAATGAATATTACCTAAGATTGAAAATATGAAGGCTCAACCAACTAACAGCTGAAAGTTGTTCAGTACACAACACAGTTTGATTTTCTCTTAGTTACTGCAAGCTGTGTTAGCCCAAGCTCTACTCATCACGTTCCTGTGCAGTATGGAGCCCGGTGAACTTTATAGACTGAGTACAGGTTGATTAGGGGGCAGTTCACAGAGATCAGTTCAGTAGAGATGAGAAACGGTGGATGCTTTAGGAGGTGAGATTTGAAGACTCTTCTCAGTCAGAAGCCCGAGAAATAGCTCCACAAGGAATGGGGTGGGTGGTGCATCAGTGTTACACTAGGGTTCCTTTATTCCTTCCTGTACCCTATCCTTAAGGAGCTCTGGTAGTGTAGTGGGAGAAAGATGAGGCTTTCAGCTTCCGTAAAGATTTAAAGCCTCGGAAACCCTGTACAGGGTCACTATGAGTCAGAACCGACTCCACGGTACACCACCACCACCTTATCCTCATTATGATGTTCAACTTGAATTCAGAATTAGTTGACTAAATATTTTATACAAAACCTTAAAAAGACTTTGGGTCTCAGCCCTACTCAGGAGCACCAAGCATCCACACACATTATGGCATTACCTAGGGACTTGAGTTTCTATTATGGCTGCTGTAATTTCTTACCTCCCAATCCTCCTCTTGCCTTGTCCCTTCCTCTTCCTCATTCCATGATAATTATTTTCAAGATATTGAGATTTTCCATATATTTCTTTTTCCCTCAGTAATAATAAATCATCACACAAACTTGATACAATCTTCACAGAGAAAGAGAAAGAGAGCTCTGGTAGAGTAGTGGTTACGAATTGGGCTGTGAACCGCAAGGTCAGCAGTTTGAAACTACCAGCTGTTCCGTGGGAGAAAGATGAGGCTCCCGTAAAGATTTACAACCTCGGAAACCCTGTACAGGGTCGCTATGAGTTGGAACTGATTTCACGTCACACAGCATGTATATATATATATATATATACACACACACACACACACACACGTATATTGTTGTTGTTGTTAAGTGCTGTGGAGTTGATTCCGATCCATAGCGACCCTGTACAGGGTTTCTGAGGAGCAGCTGGTGAGCTTGAACTGCCGACCTTGCAGTTTAAATGGCTTCGCAGTCTGGCACATTAACACTCACAGTACCACATGTTGTTGTTGTTGTTATGTGCCATCGAGTCGGTTCCGACCCATAGCAACCCTGTATAGGGTTCCCAAGGGTGTAAATCTTTACAGGAGTAGAAAGCCTCATCTTTCTCCCGCTGAGCAGCTGGTAGTTTCGAACCACTGACCTTAAGGTTCGCAGCCCGATTCGTAACCACTATGCTACCAGAGCTCCTTACAGTACCACATGAGGACTCCATATATATACATATGATTAAAATGTACAAACTTTTTGATAGAATGCAATTAAAGAAGGCTTATTTTATTTTTGTTGCTGAGTTAATACACAGCAGAACATTCAACAATTTCCACCTGTATATTTCAGTAGCATTGATAATGTTCTTCAAATTGAGAAAGCATTCTAATCTTTCTTTTCTAAATTGTTCCACCTCTGTTAAGATAAACTCAGTGCCATGTAAGTTTCCCAGCTAATCTTTTGAACTGCTGTTGCTGATTAGATCTCATATACATAAAGAGCTTAAACCAGTATGATACTCTAGGCAGATTTTCTGTACTTAAGCTTAACTATTTTTTCACTTTTAGGGCGAATTCAGGAGATAGTTTTCATTTAAGGTTTAAAGATTTTCTCAGGACAACAGTTTCAGGGATTCATCCAGCCCCCATAGTTCAGAAAGTCTGAATTCTATGAGAATTTGAAATCATGTACTGCATTTGTTTGTTTTGATTGGTGGTGGTGGTTATGTGCCTTGGGGTCGGTTCTGACTCATAGTGACACTGAATAGAGTTTCCAAGGCTGTAAGTCTTTACGGGAGCAGAAAGTCTCATCTTCCTCCTGCAGAACGGCTAGCCGTTTTGAGCTGCTGATCTTGAGGTTAGCTGCTGACCTTGAGGTTAGCAGCCCGACTCGTAACCACTATGCTACCAGAGCTCCTTTTGATTAGGACATTTTAAATAGAATCTTAGACCAAACATTCTGTAATGGTTGCTGGCACCATCTAATTCTGCTGGTCTCAAGGAAAAGGATGCAGTTGTTCATAGAGGCAATAGCTACACATTCCATTTTTTACCTCCTATGCCTGACTCTACTTCTTCTTTTGTTGCTCCAGGCAAATAGAGAGCACCTGCCATGCCTTGGGTAGCCTCTTGCAAGCTTTTAAGACCCCAGACACTACGCAATTAACTAGCAGGTAGAACAGAGCACAGAATATGGTATTAGGCTAATTACCTGGGATGGTTCATGAAAGTATAACCTTAAACCTTCAAATCAAGAAATAAATCCCATGACTTGCTTGCTTCTACCTAATTAGGTTCAGCAGCACCTCTTTTAGGTGTTATCACTGTAAATATCTATCACACAACTTTTCCAATTCAACTTTTTACATGTGTAAAAATTATTGAAAACATTGGTTGTACAATCCTGCCCTTAATCTGTGTAATTTTTCAATCACTGTAATTCCATACTCCTTAAGCAATAACCCACATTCCTAGTTCTTCCAGTCAAATGACCATCTGCACCCAGGAAAATGTTCATGTTATTATGTACCTGAGGAATATATAAATCAAATGATCATAATGAGATATAGTTTAAACCCAGGTGTGGCACTGTAGGATAAACACTGGACTGATACCCCAAAGTCGGTAGTTCAAAACCACCAGTCACTCTCAGAAACCCTATACTGGGTCATTAAGAGTCAGTATCAACTAGACGGCACACAACCACCACAGGATGACTAACAGAAATACATGTATATTGTTATTGTTGTCTACTGAGTCACTTCTGACTCCTTGTTGCTGTTAAATGTCATTAAATTGGTTCTGACTCATAGCAACTCTAACTAGGGGTTCCAAGGAGTGGCTGTTGGGCTTGAACCACTAACCTTTAGATTAGCAGATCAGGGTTTCCAAGGAGTGGCTGGTGGGCTTGAAGCACCAACCTTTAGGTTAGCATACTAGGGTTTCCAAGGAGTGGCTAGTGGGCTTGAACCACTAACCCCTAGATTAGCAGATCAGGGTTTCCAAAGAGCGGCTGGTGAGCTTGAACAACCAACCTTTAGGTTAGCATACTAGGGTTTCCAAGGAATGGCTGGTGGGCTTGAACCACCAACTCTAGGCTAGTGTTCCAGTGCTTATCCCAGCACCACACCAGGGCTCAAGTGGTGTCTCATTATGATGATTTGCTTTACAAGTCTTAAACGGATGATAACTCACAGCTACCCTGTATAGGGTTTCTAAGACTATACATTTTTATAAGAGCAGAAAGCGTCATCTTTCTCACATAAAACAGCTAGTAGATTCAAACTGCTAACCATGCAATTAGCAGTCCAAGATGTATACTACCTTGGCCTGTGAATCACATGGTCACATGGCCATCTAATCACAAGGTCAGCAAAGATGTGGAGAAATTGGAACACTTGTTCATTTCTGGTGGTAATGTAAAATAAAACTACTACAGGGAAAATAGTGTGGCAGTTCCTTAGAGAAGCTAAAAATATAAATGCCATATGACTCAGCATTCCATCCCTAGGCACATGCCCAAATGAAATTGAAAGCAGACACTCAAACACATACTTGTACATCAATATTCATTGCAGCACTATGTGCAATAATCAAAGGGTAGAAACAACCTAAATGCCCAGAAGTGGAAGAGTGAATAAACAAATTGTGATAATAAGCTACATATAATGGAATACTAAGGAGTTCTGGTAGAATAGTGGTTACAAATTCGGCTGAGAACTGCAAGGTCAGCAGTTTGAAGCTACTAGCTGTTCTGCAAGAGAAAGATGAGGCTTTCTTTTCCTGTATATATTTCTAGCCTCAGAAACCCTGTACAGGGTCACTATGAGTCGGAACCGACTCCAAGGCACATAACCCCTACCACCAATGGAATACTACTCAGCCAGTAAGAGCAATGAAGTATTCATATATGCTACACTATGGATGGAACTTGAAGACATGCTAAGTGAAATTAGTCAATCATGAAATAACACATATTATATGACCTCACTTATAGAAAGACAGTAAGCAAAACTACAAAGACTAAAGCTTATGTGTGAATACCAGGGTAGAAGAGAAGAAAAGGAGTGGGCTATTGACCTAGCCATTTTACTTCAAGATTCAGCTTCTGTAAAGAATTATAGCCTCAAAAACCCTAGACAGAGTTTCTATGAGTCAGAAGTGACTTGCTAGCACCTAACAACAACAATTATATAGATAGCTAGATAGATAGATAGATAGATAGATAGATAGATAGATAGATAGATAGATAGATAGATAGATAGATAGATAGATAGATATATTCTAATACATTTTCCTTGAAAACATCCATGCAAACACACACACATATATATATGTCCTATATATGAATCAAAAGAGTTCAAGATTATCTGTGATTTCCTATTGGATCACCAAAATGCGTTCTGGTGGTACATAATGAGAAAGTTTTAAAAGTGTATCTTTTTTTTTTCTTTTAATCTCTATCTTATATATCAATATTGCTTATCCATGTCAACATAACTAAAAGAGTCTAGTGTAGTGGTTTCTTTTTAAATTTCTTCTTTTTTTAAAAAAATCACCAATGATCAGCTGTCTAATGGTGTTCCTTTCTGTTGCCCTTCAACTTTGAGATTTCCTACTAGCTCACTCTTCAAAAAGGTATGCAACAGGCTAGTTCCCAAATATTGCTGATCCAACTCACTAAGTGGAGGAGATCACAGGGAATTAACAATTGTCACCAATAATCTCTCAGAGAATCTCCCAAATGAAATCTGCTTTTCAAAATAAAGACTTTATTGTGCAATGTGGAAACAGGTTCAGTAGGCAAGATCCCAAGTGACTGAGGGATTCTTTGAAAAGCCTCTAGATTGGTATGTGAAGCTGGAAAGCTCATCCCAAGTTATTCTCAGAAGCTGAAGTTTTGGCACCTGTCTAGAAGAAATCTTAGCTTTTTCTTGTCTATCAGAGAGTGGGCAGTTATTGCTGTTGTTGAATGCCGTTGAGTCAATTCTTACCCATAGTGACCTTGTATAGGGTTTCCAAGGAGTGACTGGTGAGCTTGAACCACACACCTTGAGATTCAAATGACTTTGCAGTCCAGCGCATTAACCTACAGCACTACACCAGGACTCTTCACAGAGTGGGCAGTTATTAAAGGTATACATTAGTTTATTTTATTTACTTATTTATATCTACCATGCTTGGAAAGTAGAGGGCCAGTAAAAATGAGAAGTGGATGAACAAAGCACACTGGGTTCAGACATAGGAACAATTATGAGACTGGTGCACAACCAGGCAGTCTTTTGTTCTTTTGTACAAAGGGTTCTCTGGGTTGGAAGTGACTCAATGACATCTAACAACAACAACATCTATCTATGTACATAGCTGTTTCTGTGTCAATCTAGTTTTTGTTCTACAGAATCCCTCATCAAGTTAGGGAGACCAGCTATCATTTAATTAAGAGAGAGAGTGCATTTAGAGTTTTGACTTTTATCATTATTGTTATCTTCCAAATTACATGGGAATCTAAGTATACTATCCATCAAGAGTTAACCATTTTCTAATGTAAAGGTAGACGCTTTGTAGCAAGGAGGGGAGTGATTAACTTTGCAGTCTAGGAGTGGAGGTTCCTGGGACCATCAAGGGAGAAGAGCGGAGAGCAGGACCCTACCCAGAGAAGCAGTGATGCCTGAGATGGAGGCAGAGATGATGACGTGAAGAGATGGAGCAGTTGGGGACTTTAGTCACAGAGAGGGAGAGGGGCTGTGTGCTGATGACTGGGGGAAGGCTTGTAATGTATACCCTTTGGTTGGTTATTGATGCATGGAGGGGATTGCAACCATGGCAATAAAACGATATACGATAGGATGAATGTAAAACTAATGTTCTCCCATGTAAACTATCATATAATTGACAATAAAACATTAAAAAAAAAAGAGTTAACCATTTTCTAAAGGCATAATTTGGTCATTAACATAATCAAAAGAGGCAGCACATTCAGTATATTTTGACATTTGTGATAGGAAGATAAACTTCACTGAATGTCCTCACAGGAGCCAACATATCACTGCTAAGTAATGGATAGAACTGGTTTTCAAATGATCTGTGATTACTGTATGCATCAGAGAAAGAAAAAAAATCAATGAAATCTCAGGCAGGATTGAAAAAAGGTGTATAGTCAATATGGTTCAATTTCTCAAGACCATCTCATTAATAAGAAAGATTACTTAAGAAGTATGCATTTTTCATCTTCTTTGAAAAAGTTCTTATTTAGCATAAAAGTATAAACCTTTCATATCTGAACTAAAATCCAGAAACTGTCTTCTAGTGATAAACATTTTTGTTCATTGTTGTTTTTGATGGTAGTGGTTGTGCTATTGTGCCATAGAGTTGGTTCCAACTCATAGCAACCCTGTAAAGGGTTTCTCAGGCTATAAATCTTTATGGGAGCAGAAAGCCTCATCTTTTTCCCATGGAACCACTGATAGTTTCAAACTGCTGACCTTGAGGTTAGCAATTCGACTCATAACCACTATGCTACCAAATCTTCTGTTGTTGTTGATTGTTGTTGTTGTTGTTAGGTACCATTGAGTCAGTACCAACTCATAGCAACCCTATGCACAACAGAATGAAACATTGCCCAATCCTCTGCCAACCTCACACTTGTTACCCCACTTGAGCCCATTGATGCTACCACTTTGCCAATCCATATCACTGGGGTATTCCTCTTTTTCTCTGAGCCTCCACCTTACCAAACACGATATCCTTCTCCAGTGACTGGTCCCTCCTGACAATATGTCCCAAGCATAAGAGACGAAGTTTGGCCATGTTGGCCTCCAAGGAGCACTCTGGCTGCTCTTCTTCCAACATAGATTTGTTGGTTCTTTTGGCAGCTCATGGTACTTTCAATATTCTCCTCCAATACCATAACTCAAAAGCATCAATTCTTCTATCGTCTTCCTTTACCCCATTTCATGTGCAGAGTAGAACTGACCTATATGGTTCTCAATGCTGTGACCTTTGAGTAGCAGATCACCAGTGTTGCCTTATAAGGAACCTCTTGGTGGGCTTGAATTACTGACCTTTCAGTTAGCTTTGTTTATTACTATCTTTAATAACAATAAAGCATTTGTTTTTAATACATTTTCCTTGAAAATAGGCATGCAAACATACTTTGAAGGCTTATTGATTCATGTAATGGTTTAGGGAGCTCATTCATTCAACAAATACTTGTTGAGTGCCTGCTGTAAATGAGGAACTAACTGTTCAGGTATTGGGACAGGGCAATGAAGAAGAAAAACAAGGTTGTAATGCTCAGAGAGTTTGTGTTCTTGTACACTAAGCTATTGTCTGAGTGAGCAAGGAGGGTAATGAAATGGAGAGCAAATGATGGCGGAAGAGGGGGCTCTACTTTCGATGGCATGCAAGGCAGACCTCTGAAGAAATGGCATTTTAAGAGAGATTTAAATGACAAGGAGGACTAAGGCCTGTTCAGATTGGAGGGAAAAAAATAGAGAATGCAGGACGTTTAACAGGAGAGAATTTGGTACATTACAGGACCTGAGAGAGGGCTAAGGGGTTAGATTTGGAAAAGGAGACAAAGCACGTAGACAATGAGTGCAGGGAATTGAGGCTGGAAATCACTCTGTCCACTACTCTTCTATCAGGGAGTTCAAGACCCCAGTGTGGGTCACAGATGCTATTTTTTTTAATGAACTAGAAAGGAAAAGCAAAAATCCTAAGGTCATTTATTCATTGAAATCAGTATACCCAAAGCCATCAAATACATAATGTAAGACACTATATCTAGTTTCTGCCTTTCTTTTCTCCTGTCATGCAGGAACTCTTGATTCTACTCTGACTCAGGAGGGTCCTATTCTTAAGACCAGTGTGACATGGGGCAAAATAACTGCAGCACTTTCAGGTTGGTATCTGGCAGTTGGCAAAATGTCACATGTGCGTCTCTTGCAGCTGGACTCAGTGACCCACTTCTGAAAACCAGACTTTATCATACTCAAGTACCATGCGCCCCACTACCATCGAATCGATTACAATTCCTACTGAGTCATTAGGAGAGTGTAGAACTGCTCCAT
>NW_006408546.1:24534814-24537255 GCF_000296735.1 Chrysochloris asiatica | reverse complement strand
CTTTGCATAGTCAATAAAGCACAAGTAAATATCTTTCTGGTATTCTCTGTTTTCAGATAAGACCCATCTGGTATCAGCAGTAGTATCCCTAGTTTCACATCCTCTTCTGTAACCAGGTTTAATTTCTGGCAGCTTCTTGTGGAAGTAGTTTACTGCTGCAACTGATGTTGAATTATCTTCAGCAAAACTTTATTTTTCTGTGATATTGATGATAGTGTCCTGTGATTTCTACATTCGGTTGTGTCATTTTCCCTTGTGTAAAAATTCCACAGATAGAGAATTCCTTCAATCACTTGGCCAGATAGCTGTCTGCCAAATTTCTCAGCATACAGAAGTGAACCCCTCCAGTGCTGTGTCAATTTGTTGAAGCATTTCATTGTTATTCCATGAATGCCTGGAGCTTTGTTTTTTTGCCAATGCCATTAGTGCAGGTTGGACATCTTTTCTCAATATCATTGGTTCTTGATGATATTGGTACCTCTTGAAATGACTGAATATCCACCAATTTTTTTTTTCTGCAGTGACTTTGTGTTTCTTCCAACTTTTTTTGAAGTTTCCTGCATCATTCAATACTTTGCTCATAGAATCCTTCAATATTGCAACCTGAGGTTTGAATTATATCTTCAGCTCTTTCAACGTGAAAAATGCTGAATGTGTTCCTCCCTTTTGGTTTTCTAACTTCAGGTCTTTGAACATTGCATTGTAATATTTTACTTTGCCTTCCGGAGAAATCTTTGAAATTTTCTGCTCAAACCTTTTGCTTCCTCATTACTTCCAGTTGTTTTATCTTCTCTGCACTCAGAGGGTAAATTTCAATCTGGCATCCATTTTGGTATTTTCTTTATTTCCTGTATTTTTAATGACCACTTGTTTTCTTCATATATAAGGTTCTTGATGTTCATAACACCACTCTTTCAGCCATCCGTCATTAATGTTCAATGTACCAAACCTATTCTTGACATGGTCTCTAAATTCAGGTGGGATTTTCTCCAGATCATCTTTGGTTCTCACAGACTTGTGTCCATTTTCTTCATCTCCAGTCTGTACTTGAATATTGAAAACCAATGATCTGTTCCACAGTCAGCCTGTGCTCTTCTATTGGCTGATGTTATTTTGAGATTTTCCCCCATCAATTTGATTCCTATATATTCCACCTGCTGAGGCCCAGATATATATTTGCCTTTTATATTGTTTGAAAAAGGTATTAGCAATGAATAAGTCAAGGTTCTTGCAAAATTCTATCATGCAAACTCCAGAATCATTCATATCACCAAGGCCATGTTTGCCAACAACTAATCCTTCCTCTTTGTTTCCAACTTTTTCATTCCAGGCACCAGTAACTATCAATGCATCTTGATTACTGTTTTTTTGTTTGTTTGTTTGTTTGTTTGTTTTTGTTTTGTTTTGTTTTAATCAATTCCAGCCTTACAAACTTGGTAGAATTCTTCAATTTCATCATCACTGACTTTGTTGGGTGGTGAATAAATTCCATACATAATGGTATTAACTGGTCTTCTTTGTAGACATATAGATAGCCTATCAAAGACAGCATTGTACTAAAAGATATATCTCAAAAGTCCTTTTGTGAAGATGGACACACAAATCTTTTTCTTCAGTGTATTGTTCAAACTATAGTAAACAATATATGATTGTCTTACTGAAAGCAGTCCAACTCAGTCCATTTAAGCTCACTCATGCATAGGGTATTGATCTTTTTGTGTTCCATTTCATTTTGACAAATTCCAATTTTCCTACTTCTTTCATTCCATATTCTGACTATTAAGGGATGTTTGCCGCTATTTCTCATCATTTTGAGTTGTGCCCTATCAGCAAATGAAGGTCAATTTATGTTAGGGAAGTCGACTGTTTGTTGGGTGCACAGTTCAGCCATGGCCATATATTTAGTGCTTTCCAATATGAGGAATGCTAACAATGTTCCTCTGCTATTGATAAGGTTTTCGGTGGCTAACCATTCAGAAGTAGTCCACCTCTCTTTCTTCTGACTCTTTCTTAGTCTAGAAACTGCTCTTGGAGTGACTTTGTTGGTATTTAAAATTCTACTGGCATAGCTTCTAGCATCACAAAGTGGCCTACAAGTTATTACTAGTGTTACTTTATAGTTTCTCCTTTATAATGCCCTAACATTGTGCTTGAAACTTCTGCCAGGTTCTCTGGCAACTTTCTCTGTGAACCCTAATTCTCCCTTCTACATGGATCATGGCCAAGCTTTACTATCTGATGATTATATTATTAGGCCAGATTTCTCCGTACAATACTGATGCCACTGTGCTAATTGATCTCGTTGGCAGTCTTCCTCTTTTTTTCTGACCCTCTAATTTACCAAAAATGAAATCCTTCTCCAGGGACTAGTCCCTCTTGATAATATGTCCAAATATAAGAGAGCTAAAGTGTGGACATCCTGGCTACAAAGGAGCATTCTG
>NW_006408546.1:24496350-24534019 GCF_000296735.1 Chrysochloris asiatica | reverse complement strand
TGATCTCAGACAAGATCCATCAGACATCAGCAATGATATCTCTCATTCCATTTCCTTTTCTGAATCCAGCTTGAACCTCTGAATGTTCTCTGTCAGTATATAGTTGCAGTCACTTTTGTGTTATCTTTAGCAAAACTTTATTTGCATGTGATATTAATGACATTGTCAGATGATTTCTGGGTCACCTCTCTTTGGAATGACCACATATACGGATCTCTTCCAGTCAGTTGGCCAGGTGGCTGTCTTCTAAATTTCTTGGCACAGATGCGTGCCTCCAGTGCCACATCAGTTTTTTGAAAGATTCAAGTTGTAATCCATCAATTCCCAGCACCATGTTCATCCCCAATGTTTTCAATGCACCTTGGAATTCTTCCTTCAGGATCATTGGCTCTTAATCATATGATAACTTTGAAATGGGAGAACATCGACAATTTCTTTTTGGTACAGCAACTCTGTGCATTACTTCCATCTTCTTTTGATGCTTTCTGCATCATTCAATATTTTACCCATAGAATCCTTCAATATCACAAGTCAAGGCTTGAATTTTTTTCTACAGTTCCCTCAACGTGAAAAATGCTGAGTGTGTTCTTCCCTTTCAATTTTCTAACCCTAGGTTTTTGCACACTTCATTATAATTATTTGACTTGGTTTTCTTAAGCTAACCTTTGAAACTTTCTGTTCAGCTATTTTACCTCCTTGTTTCTTCCATGTGATTTAGCACCTCTGTGCTGCAGAACAAGTTTCACAGACTTTTCTGACATCCATTTTGATCTTTTCCTTCTGTCTTGTCTTCTCAATGACTTTTTGCTTTCTTCCTGTATAAAATGCTTGATGTTATTCCCCAACTCTTCAGGTCTTCGGTCTTTAGTGTCTAATACATAAAATTTCTTTTTGAGATGGTCTCTAAATTCAGGTGGTATATGTTCGGTTAAGAATCATAGGGAGGAAACCTAGGTATAAAACAAAGACGATGATTACATGGACTCTTGATGTGGTACTATAGGATCAGCACTGGACTGAGAACCAACCTCAAGGTCTGCTGTTCAAACCTACTAGCTGCTCTTTGGAAATCCTATACAGGGTCGCTGTGGGTCAGAATCTACTTGATAGAACTTATCAATAGTCAACAACAGTGTTCAGGGTCCTATTTTTGGCTCTCGTAGACTCGTTTTAATTTTCTTCTGCTTCAGCCTGAACTTTCATATGAGCAATTGATGATTTGTTCCACAGACTGCCCCTGGCTTTGGATGATGACACAGCTTTTCCACCATCTTTCCCCACAGATGTCATCAATTTGATTTCTTTGTATTCCACATGGAGAGATCTCTGGGCATAGCTGTCTTTCACGGTGTTTAAAAAAGGTATTTTGAATGAAGAAATCAGTGGTCTTGCCAAATTCTATTAGGCAATTTCCAGCATCATTTTTTTTTTTAACAAGGACATATTTTCTGACTACTGCCCCATCCTATTTTCTTGCAACTTTTGCATTCCTGTCACCAGTAGTTATCAATACATCTTGATTGCAAGTTTGATCAATTTCAGACTAAATAAGTTGGCAGAAGTCTTCAATTTCATCATCACTGGCTTTAGTGGTTGGTGCATAAATTTGCATAATAGTGGTATTAACTGGTCTTCGCTGTAGGTGTATGGATATTATCCTATCACAGACAGCATTGTACTTCAAGACAGATCTTAATATGTTCTTTTTGACACCACTGAGTACGTTACTTTATTCTTTATCCAGCTGATGATAGTATGAGCTTTTGATTGAGTTATCTAAGAGATATATGAAAACACATGGCTCATGAAATAGCATATGCCCTAACTACTTTGTAAATTTCTCTTCCTAATGCCCTATTCAGGATTCCTGGTGTGGCACTGTGGGTTAATGTACCAGGCAGAAAAGCCCTTTGAACTGCAAGGTCAGTAGTTAAAGCTCACCAGCTGTTCATTGGAAACCCTATACAGGGTTGCTACAGGTCAGAACCAACTCGATGACACTTAACAACTGCCCTATTTAACATTACTTCTGACTATCATACACAACTTTCTAGTAGCATTCGGTTCACTGTTCATTTGTTTTTCATTAAAATATTGCAGAAAGCAGGTAACATTCCTACTCTACACCACACTACACTCCCCACTGACCCACCTCGGGACAACCCCAACAACACTGCCTATTTTATTATTCTGTGCGGTTTTAGGTTTTGCTATTTATTCTTTCTTTCTTAGTCAATGAAATGTTTTTGTTCTAATATCTTCTATTTTTCTTCTATGTTTTCATATTCGAGGAAAGTGCTTCTCCAACTTCAGTGGCATTCTTAGCAAAACACCTGATTATTCTGGGTCCCACTCCCAATGATTATTGTTTAGATGATCTAGAATTGGTGTTTCTAACAATGTCACCAGTGTTACTTAGGGTGCTATTTGGTGAATCACGGTTTGGTGAATCATGGTTTAGTGAATCAAGGAAGGCAGGTCTTAACTGTCTATGAAAACTAGAAATCCTGGAAACTTTTTAAGAATGAAATTAATGCCTCCTCAATTAAATTTGAGATGGAGACCAATCATCAGAGATTGTTTAATATTAAACTTTCTGTTGCTGCTATTGTTGTTAAGTATCTTCGAGTCAGTTCTTGACTCACAGTGGCATTGTATAGGGTTTCTGAGGAGTAGCTGGTGAGTTTGAACCACTGAACTTGCAGTCCATTGTTTCTCCTACAGTGCCACACCAACTCTCCTACATGATTTAAATGTGCTTCTAGGATTGAGAACTACTGGTCTCTATGGAATGACTTTGTCCTATATCTGCCAACCAAGTCATGTAAGTGACATTGTTTGAATCCCTACCAAACTGTGACAGCTGTGATTTCTATTGGAGGTAGAAACTAGGATGACTCTAGGTTCCTTCAAAGTAACTAATGGTTAAGTAAACTGAAGATGAATCTGAGAATGTAGACGTCTCTGTGATGATAGACAGCATTGTAAACATAGAGGCCTCATTGTTGCAACTAATGTGTGGATGGACCTGAAACAAACTATGGTTAAAGACAGAGCTCAATGCTTCGAGATATTTAAAAAAAGAAAATGAGAGAGAGAGAGAGAGAGAGAGAGAAAGAGAGAGAGACTGCTAGGAGCTGGTGCCTGCAAATGCATTTTCTGCTCTAACAACCGACAATGCTGACTTCTTTACAGCCCCTCTGGCCAGAAACTCCAATGGGGTCTTTGATCTAAATAAGGTCTTTTGTAGAGTACCTATTTCTAGAATAGTAGTTCCCACACCAGTGCACACTGAAATTATTTGTGTAATTGGTTGGACTGCTAACCACAAGGACAGTAGTTTGAATCTACCAGCCTCAATGTTGGAGAAAGTTAAGGCTTTCTGCTCTTACAAAGATTTACAGCCTCAGAAACCGTATGCTGGGTCATTTTAAGATGGAAATAACACCACAGCACACAACCTCACCCTGTATATAAATGTTGATACCATTGTCCCAACAGCAGAAATTCTAATTTAATTACATCTCACCCAAAATCAAGCCAATTAAATTAACATTGCTGCTGTGAGGTGATGGCATCAGCATTTCTTAGCTCCCTAGATGATTCTGATATGCAATCAAGGTTGGCAACATGTGCTTCAGAGTATTATATAATTGATCAGTCTTGTATTCATTGTACAGCCCTAGAAGAGATGCCTAAATAAACACGAGAATCAAAGATCACTGAAAACGAACACAGATACTTCTTTGTTACATACATCATGATGATTTGGACAACACCACACGCTCAAACGTCTTTCAAAGCTTCAATAAGAAGAATGTTTGCCATAATTGAATGCATCTCAGCATCATGCTTGGAAAATTATTCTTCATCATATGAAAACTCCCCAATTTTAATCAGCTACACTATGCTGTATATGTTGGTGTTGTTGCTAAGTGCTGTAGAGTCTGTTCTGACTCATAGTGACCCGGTCTATATGGGGTTCCCAAAGATCAGCTGGTGAGTTTGAACCACTGACTTTGTGGTTTGAATCAATAACTTTGTGGTTCATAGGACTCTGCTTATCCATAGTACCACACCAGGACTCCCTGCTATATAAAGAGCATATATATGTTTATATAAGAGTCCTGATGTGGTGCTGTAAGATCAGCACTGAACTGTTTACCATGAGGTTGGTGGTTCAAACCCATCAGATCCTCCTTGGAAACCCTGTATAGGATTTCTGTGAATCAGAACTGATTCAATGGCACTTAACAACATGAAATATTTATCCAATTATGATGTCATCCTATGGTTTCAGATGAAATTTATGCTTCTCTAGTAGATTATGGAAGGAGCTCTGGTAGTGTAGTCAGGCTATGAACCTTAAGGTCAGCAGTTCAAAACTATCAGCCGCTCCACAGGAGAAAGATGAGGCTTTCTGCTCCCATAAAGATTTACGGCCTCGGAAACCCTGTACAGGGTCACTATGGGTCAGAACCGACTTAAAGCACTTAACAACAACACAGTAGATTATCTGAGCATCTGTAATTGATAATTGTTTTGTCCAGAGATGTTCAAAGTTTTGTTTTTTTAAAGAATCATATTAAATCATCATGTTTATATTAATGCATGTGTATAATTTCCCAGCAATCATATTCTTACTAAAGAATAAATTGAACTCCCAATAAAGATTGGTAAGTACAGCATACTGCACCTTCTCATTCTTGCAGCCAACAGCAAAGAGAAAGCCAGACTTGTCAGAGAATTATTCTGCATCGTGGAAGCTTCACGTTTTATTTTTAATAACCATACAAGAACCACGTTGCCTGGTTACCATCTTCATTTTGTACTCTGATCTAAAAATGTCTCAGAAGCCAGCAGATTTCAGTGAGCTCGACACCTAAACTTATATAATCAAACATCAATCACAATCCAGAAAGAACTTTACCAAAATGCTATTTCATTTTCTCCCTAATCACAGACTCAGCCACTGCCTAAAGTGGGGGTGGCGCAGAAGGGCCATTAACTAATATTTTGAAGAAAAGACTTTCCTGATGCAGAAATGAAGAAACATAACAACAAAGAAAAAAGAAAAGGCAAAAGATAGTCATGTATCATTGTCCCAAATGAATGATCACTTATCATTTCAATTCCCTTAGAAACTTACATCAAAAGAAGAGTTCATATCAGTATTTAAAATACTCTAAGAGAATTTCATGACAAAAATCATTTTTATTGTAGCATCTTTTCAGACAAGAGTTAAATTATTAAAAGTCCTGGCCTTTTCATCCTTAGCCCAACAACTCTTAAATTATGCTATGTTGATTTCTGTTATTTCCTCATACATTTTAATTTGTCAATTTTTTAAGTCTAGAAATGAGTTGCCAATACATGTTCTGATTCTTATTTGTGAAGAAGCAAATGCTACTCATTTCAGCTCCTAAATTACTAAGGCATTTCTGAAATGAAGACATTGCATTTAAATACTGTTATAGATGGCTGTGACCAGCTTCCCTTTCCACCATTGGGGAATGGCATTCTATGCTGTAGGAACCCATTCACAAATCCATGTGGTTGTAGTAGAGGCTACTGATTCATACAACAGGATCTCACCCCCGGGCCCCAATTGACTGGGTGAGGCAGAGGTATCTAATCCAAATTAGGACAACTGATTCCCTTTCTTGGGACCTGGAAATTGAAACTATGAAATTCTAATTTCAATTCCAACAACTCACTTTAATAGGAGAGATGTCAACTCAAGAGTTAATGAAAGCAGCCAGATAGAACATCTGTTTTTCCTGGGAGAAAAGAATGTGTCTCAGAAGCCCAAAGAGAACAGAAATGCAGAAAAAAGTCTTGCCTTTTCTTTAAGTCTCATGCACTTCATTTTAATAGGTTTTTAAGCCCCTGATACATGCAGGAATATCTCTTTCATTTTACTTCTCTCTTTCATGCTTCACAAGGAGCTTTGGTAGCGTATTAGTTAGGAATCAGGCTGCAAACCTCAGGATCAGCAGTTCGAAACTACCACCTGTTCTGTGGGAGAAAGATGAGGCTTTCTGCTTCCGTAAAGATTTACAGCCTCAGAAACCCTGTACAGGGTCACTATGAGTCGGAACCGACTCCACGGCACATAAGAACAACAACAACGTCATGCTTCACAGATTTAGTATTTTTATCAAACTGAAGGTTTGCGGCAAACTTGAATGAAGCAAGTCTATCAACACCAACCACTTTCCTACAGCACTGGCTCACATCATGTCTCTGTGTTAAGTTTTCATAATTCTAATAATATTTCAAACTTTCCCATAATACACACTTCAGTATGATTACACATCAATATGGAAATAAATCAACAAACAAAAATCCTTCCAACTTGACCAATAAACAACATCGTGATCAACAGAAACAAAGACTGAAATTGTCAAGGACTTTATTTTCTTACATATACAATCAATGCCCATGGAAGCAAAAACTCCAATAATGTGTTGCATCAGCAAATCTGCTGCGAAAGACCTCTTTAAATTGTTCAAAACAAAGAGATCATTTTGAAGACGCTTGACCCAAGCCATAGTATTTTCAAATATCTCATATGCATGCTTACGCTGGATCCATGAGTCAAGAACTGTGAAGAAGAATCAATGCTTTATAATTGTGAAAGTGGTGAAAATTAATAAATATACCATGGACCGCCTGATCAAACCTGTTTTAGAAGAAGTATTGTCAGAATGCACTTTAGAAGCGAGAATGGGGAGACTTTACTTAATATACTTTGGACTTGCTATCAGGAGGGACCAGTCAGTCCCCAGAGAAGGCTATCATGCTTGATAAAGTAGTTTTTGTTGTGATTAAGTGGCATTAAGGTGTTTCTGACTCATAGTGACCCTGGATAGCATTCCCAGGGAGCAGGTGGTGGGGTTGAATGAGAGTTACTGAAAAAGAGGCAGAGACTCAAACAGAATGACACAGAAACTGCAATAATACACTCAAACAGAGCAGTCACTGGGACGATGTTTCATTTTTGCATATAGGGTTATTAGGACACCTAATAACAACGGCATTGCACACTTACAAGACAACAGTATTGTGTAAGCATACCATTTATATGTATTGAAAAAACAAAAAACAAAAAAATTTGTGTGACTCACTTTATTGCCAGATTAATTTTATTGCTGTGGAATGAAAGCACATTAATTCCTATATGTCTGCCCCTTGCCCTTGAGTTTTGTAAGACATTTCATTATGGTTAGAGTAAATTGCAACATCTTTTCTCCACCCCCAACACACATGTTTTTTTCTAAAACTTCAACAGGTGTCTGCCATCGGCAACTTTATGTAATCAAAGGCATGAAACAAAATATGTCTGAATTGTTGAATGGAGAAGTAATTTGCTCTGTAAACTTTCACCCAATTCACAATAAAAAGCATTTTTAAAAAGATCTTATTCGTCAAGTTGCTGTATGTTTTGGATACTCCCAATGGCATTTCACAGTGAGAGGAAAACAAGAGTTTCTATCTCTGACCAAAAGGATTCAGACTGAATTTGTATTTCTGTAACACTAACCACCCACAAGGAGCTCTGGTAGCGTAGTGGTTATGAATCCAGCTGCTAATCTCACAGTCAGCAGTTCGAAACTACCAGCAGTTCCATGGGAGAAAGATGAGGCTTTCTGCTCCTGTAAAGATTTACAGCCTTGGAAACCCTGTGCAGGGTCACTAGGAGTCAGAACTGACTCCACGGCACATAACAACAACAACAACAACCACTCAGGAAAAAAAGGAAGAAAAACATAAATCATTGGTCATCACATTAGATCAGGAGAAATTGTAACTGATACTGAAGTGAAGATAAGTCACATATGGATCCTGTTCTCAAAGAGGCTGTAAAATTCAGGATAAATAAACAAAACTCAAAAGTTGCCACCAATTTCATTCCAACTCAAGTAAGGAGACACCATGAATTGCAGAGGAGAACATAAGGTTTCTGCTACATAAAGTTTCCAGGATGTGACATTTAGGAAGCAAATTTCTGCTTCTTTCTTCTAAGACACCTCTCAGTGTGTTCAATCTGCCAACTTTTTTGTTAGTAGTTGAGAACTTAATCATTTGTACCATCCAGAATCCTTTAAGGAGTAGGATATACACAGTTAAATTGTTTTTAAAAAATATAATTTCAGAAGTTATAAAGATGAAATGATAGACAATTTCAAGGAAGAAGTAAACATTTCTGGCTTCCGAGAAGATAGGTCAGTAAAGTTGATCTGAAGCAGTGCCATATAAACACTCAGTGTATTAGAAAACATCTAGAATGATGACCAATGATTCATTTTTCTTTCTTTCTTTTTTTTTGGACGGGGTGATTGGCATTATAGCAATACAAGTTGACTCTGCTGCCCTTTAGTTGAGAAATGGAAATCTTGGCATTGCCTTCACTGAAACAATAACATTGTTGTTGTGTGCCAGCGAGTCCATTCTGACTCATAGCAACTGTGTGTAGGGTTTTGAAGAGCAACTGGTAGGTTTATGCTGCTGACGTGTCTTTAGCGATTAGCAGTCCAGGGTTGATTCTATAGCACCACTACTGGGTGACAGGATGACTATAATCTTTTTTTTTTTTTTTTTAACTTTTTATGGCAAATTGGTATAAAGTTTACAAAGCAAATCAGTTTTCCATTCAATAATTCATACACATTTTGTTTTGTGCCATTGACTGCAATCCTCATCATGTCATAATGGTAATGTTATAACACTACCTTTAGTGTTTCCTGTTGCCTTTCCTCCTTCTATTCTACTGCTTCCTGTCTTCTGAGCTTTCTCCTTGGACAAATGCTGTCCTTTGATTTCAAATCATTGATTCTTATAAGGAATGTGTACCTCCCCACTATTACTGTTCAGGGTGTAGACATCTTATTTGTTCAGTGTGGAGACATTCTATTTGGATGAAACTTGTCTTGGATATATTTCTAGCAACAAAATATAGTCAGAATTGCATGACACCCAGTCTTACTTACAACTTTTTGTTTTTCTAAAGAGCAGGCAGCATACTGAGTGTCTAATAAGAGTATGTTTTTTGTTGTTGTTTTTGTAACAGATATTAGCAGTATTTATAAACTCCTGATGTGGTGCTGTAGGATAAACACTGGATCATGAACCATAAGGTCGGCAGTTCAAACCCACTAGGAGCTCCTTGGAAACCCTATACAAGGTCGCTGTGAGTCAGAACAATTCGATGACTCTTAACAAGAACAACAAGCAGTCTGGTGTGGTGTCGTAGGGTCAGCACTGGACTGGGAAACACCAGCTGCTCCTTGGAAACCCTATGCAGAATCGCTATGAATCGGAACTGACTTGACAGTACTTAACAACAGCAAGGTCAGTGGGTGACATCAATCAAAGTAAATACAATGAAAGGCATCTCAAGTTCCCTTTTAGTCACTAGGAATTATTTCTTCGTCATCATAATCTAGAGTATCCCTTCAGTGAAATCAGAAACTACCATGATAGAGTGGAATACAGCTGGAATTAAAGTGAGAAACCCCATGATAGAAAACATATGAAGAAATTTAATACACAAGCCTTGTCCCTAAGGCCCTTAAGTCTTTGGAAGTAGATAACAAATTGCAAATGACAACAGTAGTAATGTTACTGACATTTATCCAACATTTCAAAAAAACATTGTTCTATTGGATTAAGTGCATAAAATATATTATTTGCATTCTCTCAACAACCCTATGAGTTAGTCATTAATATTATTCCCATTTAGTAAATGATTAAACTGAAACATAGATAGGATGAGTAACTTGCCAACAGTCTGTCATAGCTAATGAGTAGAATTTTAACTCATTAAGTAGAAACTTCTTGATTCTAAAATGTCAGCTCTTAATCACAATGCAAGAATAAATGAGAGCAGAGAAGGATCAAACTGTAAAATTTGTAGATATTGCAGGATTTTAGGGATTAAGAGGAATATTAATGATGATGCGGGTTTATAACATGGAAAGGCTATGACCTAAGTTCATCTTTGAAAATGGAGAGTTCATATAGATAGAAAGGATTGGAGAAAGTGGAAGATAATACCAAAAATAAAGGAGTAAAGTGTTTGGATGCATCTCTGAATGATTAATAGGTACATTTGACTACCGATGGGCATTCTATACAGAGAAGGACCTTATGGGGAATTACAATAGAACCAAGTTGTAAGGAGCTTGATTATAAGGACTTGGGATACTATCTCCCTAGCATTGGGAAGTAATTAAGGATTCGTTATTAAGAACTGATAACATACTAACAATATTTGAGGAAATTACTATTTAATACATTCTTTATACTGGGTTGTTACACTTAATAACTCAATATAAGGGATATTAGTAGTAAAAAAAAAAAAAAAGTAAACCTATAGTAAAAATAATAGCAGTTGACATTTATTGAGCATTTATGGAGACTCTAAGTGATTCCTTTGAGTCCTGGCATGGCACTGCAGGATAATGCAATGGATTGCAAGGTTGGTTTGAATCACATGGTCAGTGGTTAAAATTTGCCAGCTGCTCCTCAGAATCTTTATACAGGGGTGCTATGGGGCAGAATGGCAATAAAAAGTGATTTCTATTTAATTAGAGGTGAGAAGGGTTACCCATAGTAGATAGGTTTCAACTGAGCTTCCAGACTAAAGCAGACTAGGAAGAAGGTGAAGAGGACTACTTCTGAATGTTTTGCCACTGAAAATCTTAGGAATACCAGTGGAACATGGTCAGATGTATTGCCGGATAATGAATCCCTCTTGTTGAAAGGAACTAAAGGTACGACTGGGGAAGAGCTGCCACCTGGCAGAGTTTACCACAATAACACAAATGGAGTAAAGCTTTTGAACTTCCATTTGCTGATAGGGTAACAACGGAAATGAGAAAAACAGGTACAAATAATTGGAACAACGAATGTACGAAATATAAATCTAGGAAGTTGTCAAAATTGAAATGGAACACACACACAAAGAAAGATATCCTAGGAACTAATGAACAGAAATGGATGGGAAGAAGCCATTTTGAACCTGATAGTTGTACAGTCTCTGGAAGCATAGTGGTGCCAAGTCACGCCACTAACCTTAGGGTTAACAGTTTGAAATTATCAGTGGTTTTGTGGGAGGAAGATTAGGTTTTCTGCTCCTGTAAAGATTAATAGCCTCAGAAGCCCTAAAATAGGGTCTCTATAAGCCAGAACAGATTCCACGGCACATACCACCATAACATGCCATTAATGACAAATCAAGAGGAATAACGTAGTGTAAAACTAATGTTCTCCCATGTAAACTATCACATAATTCAGAATAAAACATTTAAAAAAAACAAAGAGGAATGGTGTGGCATTTATTGTCAAAAAGAACACTTCAAAATGAAACGAAGAGTATAAAAGTGATGTTCTCCCATGTAAACTATCACTCAATTCACAGTAAAAACTTATTAAAACAAAAATTACATATTCAAGATGTCATGAAGTACAATGTGATAGGATAATATCCATACACTTGCAAGAAAAACTGGTTAATAATCGCACTAGCTGGGTAATTTACACACTAGCCCATAAAGCCAATAATGATGAAATTGAAGAATTCTACCATTTTTTTCAGTCTGATATCGACCAAATATGCAATTAAGGTCAATTGATAGTTACTGGCAATTAGAATGCAAAGGATGGAAACAAAGAGGAAGAATCAGTAGTTGGGAAACTGCCCTGGTGATAGAAATGATGCAGGAAATCACATGATAGAATTTTGAAAACCAAATACTTATTCATTGAAAATAACTTATTAAGCAACATAAAACATCCCTATACACCTGGAATTCATCAGATGGAATATGCAGGAGTCAAATTAACTACAGCTGTGGAGAAACACAATGGAAATATTCAATATCATCAGCAAACACAAGGCCAGGGCAGACTGTAGAACACACTATCAATTGCTCATATCCAAGTTCATACAGAAGTTGAAGAAAGTGAAAACAAGTTCACAAGAACCAAAATATGGCCTTGAACATATTCACTTGAAGTTAGAGATCATCTGACAAACAGATTTCATGCGCTAGACACTAATAACCAAGGACTAGAAGATGTCTACTTGTGCTTTATTGACTATGCGAAGGCTTTCAATGGTGGTGATCATGACAAGCTGTGGATAACATTGCCATGAATGGGTATTTCAGAACACTTAATTGTGTTCATCAAGAAAATGTCCAGCGACCAAGAGGCTGTTGTTAGGACAGAAAAAGAAGATGCTGAATTTTTTAATATCAGGAAAGTGTATGCCATGGTTGTATTCTCTCACCATATTTATTCAGTCTGTATATTGAGAAATAATCTGAGAAACTGGATTATATGAAGAAGGACTGGCATAAAAATTGAAGGAAGACTCATTAATAACCTTTCATATGCAGATGACAGACATAACCTTGCTTGCTAGAAGCAGAGGACTTAAATCGCTTATTGATGATGATCAAAGACCACAGCCTTCAGTATGGCTTGCCCCTCAATGTAAAGCAAACAAAAAGCCTCATAACTGATCCAATGAAGAACATCATGATAGATGGAGAAAGAAAATCAAAGTTTTCAAAATGTTCATTTTGTTGGATCCATAATCAACATTCATGGAAACAACAATCAAGAAATCAAAAGACTATTACAGAAGACAAATCTGCTGCACAAGATTCTTTAAAGTGCTCAAGAACATAGATGTCATTTTGAGACTAAGGTGCACCTGACCCAAGCCTTCGTATGTTTAATCACTTCATACACATGTGGAAGTTGGGCCGTGAAGAAGGAGGATCATAGAAAAATTGAGACATAAGAACTATGGTGTTCGGAAAGAATAGTAAACATACTATACACTTCCAGAAAACGGAGCAAATCTGCTTTGAAAGAAGTACAGCTAAAATGTCCATACAAGTCAGGATGGCCAGACTTTGTCTCTCATACTTCAGACATGTTATCAGGAGGAAGCATTCCATGGAGACAGACAGCATGCTTGCAAAGTGGAGCGTCAGTGAAAAAGAGAAAGACCCCAAACAAGATGCCCTGGTACAGTGACAGCAGCTGTTATCTGGAGAATCACAACAATTGTGACTATGTCACAGGACAGGACAGTGTTTCATTCTGTTGTGCATAGGATCACTAGAGTATGGAAATGACTCGATGGCACCTAACAACATCAAGTGATTCACATGCAATTATCTATTTAAACTTCCCAACAACTTAATATTTGTTGTTATTGTTACTGGGTGCTATTGAGTAAGTTCTGACTTACAGCAACCTATGCATGATAGAACACTGGCAATTCCTTCTCCATCCTTAGACGATCTTTTCTATGATTGAGATTTCTGTTGCAGCCATTGTATCAATTCATCCTGTTTAGGGTTTTCCTCTTTCTTGTTGATCCTCTTCTTTACCAAGCATGAAGTCCTTCTGCAGGGAATGGTTCCTCCTGATAACATAGTACAAGTTCATGAGATAGTCTCTTTAGCCTCACATCTCAGGAACATTCTGGTTTTACATTTCCCAATATAGATTTGTTCATTCTTCTGGCAGACCATAGTACATTCATCATTAAAATAAATCAACTCTTTTTTCATTCTTCCTTATTCATTGTCTAGCTATTGCAGGTATATGAAGCACATGAGGGGTGCTCAGGTCAGGCACATCTTAGTCTTCAAAGTGACATCTTTGCTTTTGAGTATTTTAATGGTATCATTAAGAGCAGATCTGTCCAGCACAGTATACTATTTAACTGTTACTTCAGTGGGTGTTGAGTGTGGATCTAAGTAAACTGAGATCCTTGACGATGTCAATATTTTCTGTGTTTATCATGATGTTCTTAATTGGTTTGGTTGTGAGGGTTTTTGTTTTCCTTCCATTAAAGTGTAACCTATACTGAAGGCTGTGTTTTTTTTTTTATCTTTATCAGTAAGTACTTTAAGTCCTCTTTGCTTTCAGGAACCAAGGTTGTCTAATCTGCATATTGCAGGTTGTTAATGAGCATTCGTCTAATCCTAATGCCATATTCTTCTTCATGTATTCCAGTTTATCAGATTACTTGCTCAGCATACAGATTGGATACTGTTGTTGTTGTTAAGTGCCATCAAGTAAGTTCAAACTCATAGCTATCCTGTATAAGATTTCCAAGGAATGGTTGGTGAATTTGAACTGCTGAGTTTAAGCCAACCTTAGCTCAAGTGCTTATGGTGAAATGATACAAGTCTGGCAAGTACCTTTTGTGATTTTAAACCACCCAGTACTCCCTTGCTCTGTTTGAATGACTATCACACTTAGTCAATATTCAAGTTCTACATGAGCACAATGAAGTGTCCTGGAATTCCCATTCTTCACAATATTATTCATAATTTGTTGTGATCCGCATGGCTGATGCCTTTGCATAGTCAATATAGCACAAGTGAATATCTTTCTGGTATACTTTGATAGAGGTATTCACATGACTCCATTTTACAGATGAGGAAAGCAAGACAAAGATATTGTGAGTCATTGGCCCATTACTGGAGATGAGAATAGATCTAGATCATGAGGCTCCAGGGGACGTGTTTGTGGTTGTGCTAGAAACCTTTCAGTTGACTAAGAAATGATACCTGTGACAACTACAGTACTGTAGAGCTGAACACTAGATCATGGTGGAGAAAAACACAACAATTTTGGGAGATTAGATCTAGAATATTAGGGGTGGGGGAAAGGACAGAGGCTAAATTCAAGAATGTGTTTAAAGCAATACTTGTGGTTTTTACATGGTATTCTTGACTTTGACTTTGAGTTGATGGCTGAAACATGAACAAAAATACTGCTTGTGTAAAGTAGTAGATTCAAAGGGCTGTGATATTTGAAACCTTGGGAAAGGGAGAAACCTCCAATGGAAAAACATGTACAAGCAATGGAGAACAGCACATGCAGGGATGAGCCAGGAGAAGCACCCATATTTGAGAATTTGGTGTCAATGAAAGGAGAGGAAGACGTGTCAGATAAGCAGTAAGATGAACTATAGTATAGAAGTATAAAATCCCAAAGCTCAGAAGATTCAGGTTGGCTTCACGGGCATTCATTTTGTGTAGTCACGTAGGGTCTATGCTTGGAAGTACCCTCAACTTGGTTTGATGCTCTAATGTCATCATCTTGAAATTCTTAATAGTCTATGAACTATGGGCCACACATTTTCATTTTGCACTGGACTCTACAATTCAATTACACAGCCAATCTTGGTATCATCTCAAGACTACCTGATTTAGTTTTACATCCATTGATAAAATTCCCTTTAAAATTTTCCCAACCAAAGTTTTCCCCATTTATTTATAAAAGTGTCCATTCACTAGCAGTTTTAGGGATATTTCATTGCTTTCTGAGACAGACGAAACTATAAAAAGCTCTCCCTATATTCAGCTAAAACCTGTTTCCCTATAATTTCTGTGCATTAACCCTAATTCTATCCTTGTGGAAGGTAGAGAATAAACATTAATGGGCTACCATTTCATCTCTATATGTCATGACATCTTTATTTTCTAGCATTTTGTTCAAAGGAACTCTGGTTGCATAGTGGTTATGAATTGCGCTGTGAACTGCAAGGTCAGCAATTCGAAACTACCGGCTGTTCCGTGGGAGAAAGAGGAGGCTTTCTGCTCCTGAAAAGATTTACAGCCTCAGAAACCCTGTACAGGGTCGCTATGAGTTGGAACTGACTCCACAGCACAGAGAACCAAAGTATTCAATTCAAGGTGGGGGGTTTCCTGGCCTCTTGGATCAATTTTGAATTGTTGTTGTTATTGTGTGCCGTGGAGTCGGTTCCAACTCATAGCGACCCTGTACAGGGTTGGAGGCTATAAATCTTTATGGGAGCAGAAAGCCTCCTCTTTCTTCCACGGAGCAGCTGGCAGTTTCGAACTGCTAACCTTGCGTTTAACAGCCCAATTCGTAACTACTACGCTACCAGAGCTCCTTTTTGAGTTGGGTATCTCCAAATTCAGGAATCCCTTTAAAACAATGTTTCTCAGTGATAACAGTATTGACATTAAGCCAGAAAATTCTGTATGTGGGAAGTTTTGCAACATCTCTGGTCTCCACACAGAAGCCAGTAGAATTCTACAATTAGTTGTTACAACCAAAATGCCTCCAGACATTGCCAAATGTCCCCTAAAGGCATAATCTCTTTCTAGTCAAAGGTTCTAAAGGATGACAGATTTAAAGTAAAACAATTTAATAGAAAGATTTTTATGGATATATGGTATTTGTGTCATTTACTTATAAGGGTTTCTATTAATCTTGTTGAAAATAAGTTTTTAAAATCCGTGTGTAACTTCTGAGGAAGTGGTTGTTGGTTTTTTTAAGTTTTATATGAGTATGAGCTTTTTTGTAGAAGTGTCAACAACATTTCAATATGACAATTTCCCTGTGGCATGAATTTTAATTTCCTCTTTGTGCCTCTCTTTTACTTTAGTTACTTTGTTACACTTCTATCCTCTTGGCATTTTTGACTATTAGAATATGCAGTTTATATAATCAGAGAAAATGGCTGTTTTCATTTAGAAATCAAATAATGAGCATGGGGTTGGTAAGGAAATGGAACCTGTGAGTAGAGCTATATTCAAGCAAGATTCAGAAGACAGGATTCTGGGTAAGTCGGTGTTCTTCTCCTTTGTTTCCAAAGACTCATATCCTACAATTTACAGGAAATAGGAAATAATATTAGACTCTCTGAAGTTCTGCAGTGTTATGACTCAAATTCTTTTTTATCCATACACTGCAAAAACAAGGTGATACAATACACTAAGGGACTGCTTTTGACTAATACTTCAGGGAGTGCTCTAGAAGAGGAAAACTTTACATAAATTGATGCAACGATGGTCACATACAAGGGGCTTCAAACATTTGTGGAAAAATTCGATCATCTTTCAATTTCGTTTTTTCATTAACTTTTTGAAGCCTCATATAACAACAAGTGTAACAATGGCACAGAGCAATATTTCATTCTGTTATACGTAAATTTACCAGCAGTCAGACTTGATTGGAAAGTAACTAACAACTACCACAAGTGCTTTAGAATGTGGCTGTAGCCCAACCAAAGTACAGTTGCTGCTAAGGAAGAGGAAAACTGGTATCATCGGCCTTAGGTTATAGCTACAACGAGAGCTTGGGCGGTTTCTCATAAAATGGCCCAAAGAAATTAACTGTTCTCAGATATCGATCCACTCATTGATCCAAATGCTGCCTCTTAAACAATTACTTTCCAGTATCAATGACACAAAAATTGCAATAGACATTATGCATTTCCAAAGTATTATATGGGTGTTCATATGAAATGACAGGAATAATAAAATACAAACACATCAGAATGCCCCCAATACATATTATTTTAACATTAAAAAGATTTGATTTTATTTAATTCTAGGTTAGGCTATTTGATAAAGATTTAACAGATGTCTTTTCATTCTTTTTAAAAAATGTATTTTTGAAGAAAGTGAAAGGAAAAGAGCAACAAAGTGAAACTTCAAAGAGCGTTCAACAAATTCATATGCATTTTTTAAGGTTGTTACTGAGACATTCTTTCCGTTTTTAACTCTCATCAGTGACTTTGACATGATTTTGACCAAAATCAACCCTCTCAGACATAGAAATCTTGACAAAAAGGAAGCAAGAAATCTTGGATTTTTTTGTCTTGTTTTGATTTGGGGGAGAATGGGAGAAGAGTTACTGCTCTAAAGTGGAATGTTAGGATAGACCATAGGAATTTTAACATACACACAAAGATACGCAAGAAAGAAAAGTCATTTTAAACTTTATGAGAACAATTAGGGAAACTTATTGAAGTCCTGGTGTGGCATTGTAGGATGAGCGCTGGACTGATAAATGCAAATTTGGTTAGTCTTGGGCAGGTGATCCAAATTCACCAACTACTTCTTAGAAACCATATACAGGGTCACTATAAGTAAGCGCAGACTCAATGGTACTTAACAACAACAATGAATTCTGTTGGACAGTATGATGTAATGCTGAAGGGTGAGACACAAGAAATGAGTCTGTTCAAGACTTCTTTTAAGTTAGTATTTTCATTCAAAGAAAATGATATTTGAAGTGGGAAAAGAACAAAATATAAAACAAGAAGTAAATATCCATCTAGCTAAGGATAGAGAAACAGGTTATCTTGACAGTTTTAATGAGTTCAAATTTTGACCCAGGCTAATTCTACAACAAACATGCAGTTTGCTGTTGTTAAATGCTGTTGAGTAGGTTCTTACTCACAGGTACTGGTATAGGGTTTCCTAGGAGAGGCTGGTGGGCTTGAACCATCAATCTTACTGTTAGAAGAATCAGTGTTTAACCTATAGTGCCACAATAGTATCCCAAACATGCAGGTAGAACTAAAGAAAGTCAAAGACTAATGCAATTATATTGGTACTGTAAGAACACCAAGAGAAGCTTGCTGGTTTTCCCTAGTATAAAAAGAGAAGAGCAAAGGAAGTGAAGGGCTCAAGTTAAGATTTCTCACATGTTAATAGGAAGGAACAGTCTCTAGTGAAGGGTATCATGCTTGGTAAAGTAGAGGGTCACTGAAAAACAAGAAGGCCCTCAATGAGATTGATTAACACAATGACAGCAACAATGGGCAGAAATATATCAACAACCGTGAGGATGGTACAGTAGGGAACACTGTTTCATTCTGTTGTACATGAGCTCTCTATGAGTAAGAACCAACTCAGTGGCACTTAACCACCACAACATTAGAGGGAAATGAGTGATGGAAAACTGATGATACCATTCTCAGGGAAATTATAGTTTGTAGAAATAGTATATGAACACAAAATATTACAAGAGCAGACAGATCCTTACAAAAGCAATGTCAGATTTTTAATTCAGTAACCAGAATAGATGAGGCAAAAGATAGAAAACATGGTACATATCCTCACTGGACATGGTTGGTTTTATTACTGTATTTTATAACATCCTTTTAAGCAAACAGAAGAAATGCTCTGTAAAGGTACCATTTCAAGACATGTGAATAGGTGCTTTTACGTATAACTGATGAAACCATATTGTTAAATAATGGTTCAAAAGAGAGCAAGTAGGTAGGGCATTAGATTGGAAGGGACCACCCCTGTGGCACAACTTTCAGCCCAATGCTAGGTCTGTAAAGCAAACAATAACCCCAAGGAGGTATGTACTTTTTAGAAGGATCAACCATGCAAGACCCAAAAGGCATCATTTGCCCAGGGACAAAGCTCAGAAGGCCTGAAGGTACAGGAAAGAAGGATGCTTAGAAATGGTAAATAGAGGGAGAAAGTAGGAAGAATGCCGTTATATTGTAGGGGTTGCAATCCATGTCACAAAACAAAATGTGCATAAATTGCTGAATGGAAAATCAAATTGCTCTATAAATGTTCACTGAAGTCACAATAAAAAGCAAAAAAAAAAAAAAAAGGGAACAACACAAATAACTCCACCACCATTACTACTATACTCTGACCATGTCAACAATTTTGTCAACGGCTTGCTATGTGAAGACTAGATGAGAGCTAAAACCGATTCCTAGACAGCTCAAACATTAAAGGAGCACTAATCCTGTGATAGGAGACACACATCCTGAAACAAATATGGTGAAATTTAACAGACCAAAGGTACATTCATATACAAAGCCATTTAAATTGTGACCAATAATGCATATACACAAAATAACATTACACTTAATTAAGTGGTATGATAAACAGTATATGCCAGCACCCATGGAATGCACACTAAGGTTGGGAAACAGAATACTAGGGAATCATTATGTTGGCTTTCATAATACTGAGTTCAATACTTAATAGTTTCAGCACATCATATGTAATAACTATTGTTGTTATTACATGCCGTTGAGTCTGTTTTGACTCCAGGTTGGTATGCCATGCAGTCAATTCTGACTCAAATTGACCACTCATAGGGTTTCTGAGGCTATAAATCTTTATGGGAGCAGAAAGCCTCATTTTTCTCCATTGGAATGGCTGGTAGTTTTCAACTGCTGACTTTGAGGTTAGCAGCCTGACTCATAACCACTATGCTACTAGAACTCCTTGTTCTGACTCATGGAGTCTATGTGTATAATTTCCAAGGCTCTGAATCTTTTCAGGAGCAGAAATCCTTTGTATTAATACATATCAATATTGTTAATTCATTTTCATTGTTGGTATCATTTCCATGGTATAAAAAAATAATAATAATAAAACAAAGCTAGTTGCTTTCTAGTGGATTCTGAATTGTAGTGATTCCATACTTTGTATGATAGCTTCACTCCATAGAGTACTGGTGTGGTGCTACAGGATAAGCAATGGACTGCTAACTCCAAGGTCAGCAGTTCAAGCCCACCAACCAGTCTCTGGAAATGTCAGAATCCACTCATCGACACTCAACAGCAACAACAGAGGGTTCGGAATGCTATCACCTTTTAGAAATAGAGTTTGTCAAGACCTTTTCTTTAGAGGCAACTTTAAATGGGTTTGAGGCTCCAAGGAATTCATTAGTTTTACCACCTAGTGCATGTGCACATTCTGTCAATAATGGATGTTTAACTTTGAGAAACATCAAAGGCAATAGATGGTGGTGGCAATTTTTGTCCACGTTTTGAGGTACAATTGTATGTACACAAAAAAGGATTCAAACTATAATTCCATGGGAGGAAGATGAGGCTTTCTGCTCCCATAAAGATGTACAGCCTCAGAAACCCTATACAGGGTTGCTGTGAGTTAGACCCAACTCCACAGTACATAACTACTACCACCAAAGTAAAGTTGTATAAGTTATCTTTCTATTTTTGATTAATGAGCACATAATTTAAATCATGTATGTTAATCTCAATACTTGACACTTCTGTATTTAAAAGCCTATGTGAATATAAGATGTTATATATTTAAATGGTAATAATTGAAATTTGATTTGAAATAAGATTTAGCAATGACTCTTGACTCAAATGAGTATTCCAGTTTTTTATCAACGTATCTAACAAATTCCACTTAGAAATCATAAATGGTCTAAAAACAAGAAAAACTTCTACATTCTATATCACCCAAAATAATATCATTTAATCTCCTGGCAATGTAATGACACTTTATTTTGATCAGAAAGGGTTTTTAAGGTATTGTTTGCATTATGTAAAATAGATGCTTTAATTTCTTTCTTTAGCCTTAAGGGAAAATTTGAACACTGAATATTGTTTTGAGGTTGTACAGATAAAATTGTTTCCATATAAAGATAGTTTACAAAAGAAAAATAAAATGTTAGGGTGTTTTGTTCCCTTTAGTACTGACATTTAGATTTAAAATATATTTTTAATAATTTCATTTCCATAGCATATGCCTTAGCTTTCTGGCACTTATAGGAGGAAAGAGAACAGGGAAGGGTGAACAATCAAAAGTTTTGATGAGACAAATGTGATAGCCTCCAAAATGCACCAGATCCATGGCACATAACCACCACCACTACCGCACTGGTGGGCAGTTAGAGTTTAGTTGTTTCATGTCTTTGTATACACCTGCATCATCCAATATGGAAGCGCCCAGACACACATGGTAATTGAACACTTAAAATGTGACCAGTGTAAGTAACATGTGCAATACATGCAAAATATATTCTGGAGATGAAAAATTAATATGAAAAGAGGAACATAAACTATATTATTAATAATATAATCAATTAACAAATATTGATTACATGTTATTGTTATGTGAGGTGTCATCAAGTCGGTTTTGATTCATAGCAAGCCAATGCACAATTGTTACACTTGAGCTCACTGCTGCGGTCACTTTGCCAGTCCATCTCATTGGGGTCTTCCTCTTTTTCTCTGACCCTCCAGTTTACCGAGCAAGCAAAATGAAATGTTTGACAATCGTAATCTTTTCTCTGTTTTTCATGATGCTACTTATTGGTTCAGTTTTTAAGAATTTTTGATTTCTTTACATTGAGATGCATTCCATACTGAAGGCTGTCGTGTTTGATCTTCACCAGTAAGTATTTTAACTTATCTTCAATTCCAGCAAGCAGGGTTGTAACATCTGCATATCACAGGCTGTTGATAAGTCTTTCTCCAATCATGATGTCACATTCTTCTACATATAGACTAGGTTCTTGAATTATATGCTCAGCACACATACTGAACAAGTATCATGAAAGAAAACAACCATGATACAAAACTTTCATGATTCCAAACCATTCAGTACACCCTTGTTCTGTTCTAACAACTGCCTCTTGGTCTATGTACAGGTTGCTTGGAAGCACGATGAAATGTACTGGAATATCTATTTTTCGAAATGCTATCCACAGCTTGTCAAAATGCCTTTGCATAATCAATAAGTAAACATCTTTCTGGTATTCTCTGCTTTCATCAAAAATCAATCTGCTGTCAGCAATGATATCCCTAGTTCCATGTCTCTTTATATATCTGGCTTGAATTTCTGGCAGTTCCCGGTTGAGGTACTGTTGCAGCTGTTTCTGAATTGTCTTCAGCAAAATTTTATTTGCATGTGATATTAATGATATTGTACAATGATTTCCATATTTCTTTGGGTCACCTCTCTTTGGAATGGGCACAAATATGCATCTCTTCTCATCAGCTGGCTAAGTAGCTGTCTCTCAAATGACTTGGCAAAGATGAGTAAATGATTCCTGTGCTTCATCAATTTCTTGGAAGATTTTAATTTGTATTAAATCAATTCCTCGAATTTGCTTCAAGATAGATCTTGAAATCTTCTTTTTGATGACGAACAATGCCATTATTCTTGAATTTGTTGTTCTTGACATATCCATCTATGTGGCTGTCAGATTCAAAATGGCCAATACCAGTCCATTTCAGCTCACTAACGATGCATTCCATTTCAATTTTGGCAACTTCCAATTTTCCTACATACATACTTTGTACACTCCATATTCTGATTATTAACTGATATTTGTAGCTGTCACACCTAATTTTGAGTTGTTCCTCATCAATAAATGAATGTCATGAAAGCTTTACTCAATTCATGTCATGGTCAACTCAGCTACAAGAAGGCAACTCTTTCCTAGTTGCATCTTGAGTGCCTGACAACCCTAGGAGCTCAACTTCGGGCACTTTATCTGACAGTTTTCTAGCACTGTTCATAATGTATTCATCTTCCAATATTACAGCTGACATGGTTTCACTGCTACTCATAGGATTTTCAGTGAGTAAACATTCATATGTAATCTGCTTCTCCTTCTTCCTAGTCTGTTTTAGGGTCTGAAAATCTCCACTAACACCAATTTACTATGGGTGACCCTGCTGGTATTTAAAAATGCTTCCAGCATCATAGCAGAATGCAAGCCACCATATTACCAGAAACAGCAAACATTTGTGACTGACATATATGAATTTTGTGGTTAAATTTATCTATAAAATTTTATTTTCACAGTTCTTAATGTGGCTACTGATTTTTAAATTACACACAGGCTTGTATTATAGTCCTACTAGACACCATTGGTACAGGCTTTGCACAAAAGAAATAATTCAAAAAATGCCATGATTTTTTTCTTCAAATATCTACATATTTATTTCATGATACTTTATAAATGGATATAAATGTATTGTTTGTTTTTTTGGACTGGAATCTCTTGAAAAGTTTATTTTTACTTACAGTACGGTCTGGTTGACTGTTTAGCTAGATGTAAAAAAAATTATTTCCACAAAGTTAAAGAGAGACTAGGGAAATTATAGTTAAACTTAAAAGGTAAACATTCATTATCACAAAAATAAATCTTAAGGTAGATTTTCTAGCGTGGTATGAATATACTAATGTATATTTCATTGAGTTAATATTTAGATAACTTGAATGCTGATAATTTCCACATTTTACATCTTTTCCTTCCAATCTGGCTCAGAAGCTAAGGATTACTTTAAGAAGTCTATGTGGAATTTATAATATTTTACAATGAACTGCTTCTTGATGGTGTATCTCAAAATTATCTACTAAAGTTTGTTAGTCTTTAGAGAGTCTTATTTGTTGTGTAAATATTACTCTGTGTTGATTCAGTAAGAAATAATATGTGCAACCAACAGCTGAGTATCTGACCATTTTTGTATTGCTGTGTACCATCTGGAGTCCTGGTGTGGCACTGAAGGATAAGAACTGGGCTGCTAAAAACAAGGTCAATGGTTCAAATCCACCAGTTGCTCCTTTCAAACTATGTGGGTCACTAGGAGCCAGAACTGACTTGGATTGTACTTAACAAGAACAGTGTGCCAGGAAAACAAATGCCATCAAGTCCACTTTGACTCATAGTGACCCCATGTGTCTCATAGAAGAAGTGTACTTCATAGGATTTTCAAATAGCCATGTCCCTCTTTTAACTCACTTCTTTATAGGTATTATTTCCTAATAACATGACAAATGCCTCAAAGTTCATTTTTCTTATCTATTATGATCAAATAGTTTACTGTTTCTGCCCCTTCATTGGAGTCCTGGTGTGGCGTTGTGGACTAATGTATCAGACTGCAAAGTCATTTGACCCTCAAGGTTCGTGGTTCAAGCTCACCAGCTATACCTTAGTAATCCTATACAGGGTCACTGTGGGTCAGAATAGACTGAAGGACACTTAACAACAACAACATCCACTCCATAAAACATCTTCAAACCTACTCCTATTTTCCCTGTGTCCTCTCAACTACCAGTTTTATAAACCAACGAAAGAGCCAGACAGAAATGAAAGACAAGCATGCATATACCACTTAGTCATCAAAAATTATGTAATTATAAACATCCAGCTTTTGGGTACAGTGAAAGAGTTTAAAGAATTTTCTTTAAAAACCCATGAAGATGGAGCGGCTGGAGACTTTGGACCCAGAGAGAGAGAGAGGGGCAGTATGCGGACAACCGGGGGGCGACTTGCGGGGTATACCCTGTGGTTGATCGAGGATGCATGGAAGGGATTGTAACCATGGCAAGGAAACGATATACAACGGGATCCATGTGAAGCTGATGTCCTCCCAGGTAAACTATCACATAATTCACAATAAAGCATTAAAAAAAACAAAACCATGAAGGAAAAGAAGACACGATGATTTTTATCAAGTCAATGCCCTGATAACCAACAGCTTCATTCTAAAATTTGGGGAGGGTCTGGACATTGGATCTAGGTAGTGCTGATATTCAAAAACATTCATGAGTAGGCCAAGGACCAGCAATGCAAACACATCATCTAGTTGGAATGATTAAAAGTACCAGTCAAGTTATTTTTTTCCTTGAAGTCACAGTCTGTGATAAGACATCTAGTATATTAAGGAAGATTCTGTGGGAATGCAGAGCAAATACCCTCTACCATGGTCCCTGAGCAATATAAGACTGTAAATGCTAGTTTGCTGACTTTGACTCATAAAACCCTGCTGTCTTCAAGATTTGCTTACTTAATGTAACTGAGAAAGTAGTCTGCTTAACTTTCATCAAGTGCTATTTTAGGTTAGCTACTTCTAACCCAATTAAGGACTATACACAAACACATGATCTTAGTCTAATATTGACGTTTTAACCTCAGCTCTTGCTTTCAGCCTTCCTCTTTTATTCCACACATTGTTACTGAGCACCTTCTTTGAGGCCAGCATTTTCAGAGTGTACTCAAACATTGGCGAACAAAACAGAGAAAAAGCTTTGCCTTGTAGAGCTTATGTTCTCCTTAAAAGGGTCAAAATATTTTTTTATTGTTTCAAATAACACAACTCATATCTCTGGGGGAAAATTCAGGAAAGAGTCAAAGATAACCAAATGTCATCGCATTCCGCAGCACAATGAAGGACTTTTTCACACAGAAGAAAAAATTAAGGGGCCTGGGGGCTAGAAAACCCACTGTTATCAAGTACACTGGAACTCACAGAGACCTTAGAGGACAGAGGAGTATAATTCCACAGGGATTCTAAGACTATAAATCTTCATGGAAGCAGACTGCCTTGTCTTTTGCCCATAGATCAGATGGTGGGTTTGAACCACCAACCTTTTGGTTGCTGTTAAGTGCCTCAGAGTCAGTTCCGACCTATAGCAACCTTGTATAGAGTTTCCAAGGAATGGCAGGTGAGCTTGAACCATGGACCTGGAGTACAGCTCATGAGCCCACAGATACAGCCTAATATTTAAACCACTGTTCTAATAGGACCCCTTAGGATTAGAAAGGAAGAGACAAAATCATTCCTTTTTACAGCCAGTAGGCCTAAATACATAGAAATGCCATGGTAATCTACCGGCAACCACCACTCATTAGTCAGTCTGTTCTACAGTGGTGGCTTGCATGTTGTTGTGACGCTGGAAGCTATGCCACCTGTATTTCAGAAAAGATCAAACACATATGGCCACAGCCCTACCAGTATATCCAATACCAGCAGGGTCACCCATGGTGGAACTTCCAGACTAGGAAGAAAGGTCTGGATATCTACTTTCAAAATTTAGTCAATGGATTTGTCCAATCAGGTCACTGAAGTCCTGATGTGGTGCTGCGGGTTAATGTGCTGGAACGCAAGGTCGGTTTGATCCACAAAGTTGATAGTTCAAGCTCACCGATACAGGGTCACTATGAGTCAGAACTGACTCAATGGCACTTAACAACAACAACATAGGGTCATTATGGGTTGGAATTGATGCCAATGCACACAACAAGTACAATCATAGTAAATTGATGGAGAGATGAAAGGATGAATGAGTTGGGAAAAAAATGTCCAAATTTCCACAGCTTGTGAAGAGGATACATGGGTAACTATGAGCTGGAATCGACTGGACTATAATGTTATATTTATTTTTTGTGCGTGAGTAGAGAAGCTAAGACTCCTACATAGGTCATTGCAGCCCAGAGCTCTATATGCTATAAATAATGGAATAAAACATTCAAAAAATTGTGAAACATATTTTAAAAATAATAAAGTAGAATATCAAAGAGATATATACTGAATAAAAGAATACAGCCAGGGAACAACATAGACATAGAGCACAGAAATATGTATCCGGGGGAAAATAGTTCTGAGCTTTTCTCTGGCTAAAGCTAAGAGAAAGAAAAACATGGAATTACTTGCATTTCAAAATGTGAAGTTTTTCATCATGTAATGTCTCCTTTATGATAGTCTTTTTTGTTGTTTTGTATTTTCAATGCTCCTTGTCCTAGAACCTCAAGCACACAGCCTCCTCTTCATCTTCCCCACCTTAACAGAAATTTACATACATCTCCTGCTGTGTTGATTCTTCACAGAGACTTTGGATGTTGCAAAGGAAAAATACCAGCTTCCCTGGGGTCATATTCTGGAAAGAATAACACAAACCAAAGAAGCAGAAATAGATCTGGCTGAACAGCTCCAGTGGGATGTGGTGAAAATCTGGCCTCCAGTCCTCAGTGCTCATAAAGCTGGGACAGTACAAAAGACACTGTCCTTTGCTTATGTTTTAACTGTGTTACTTGCTTGGAAGTGACTATGTTCAAAGTGGACAAGGCTTTGACAATTCAATTTTGCAAGGACAAGGGGTTCCTGGGGCTGGCACAAGGAACTCTGAGTGGTGTAGACAGTTTGCATGCATAGCTCCAAATAAAAATGTTTGGAGGTTTGAGTCTAACAGAAGGCCTTCAAAAGACCTGGGGATCTATTGCCGAAATCTCAGTCACTGAAAACCCTATGGGACACAGTTCTACTCTGGCATACACGGTGTCACCACAATTCATGCATCTACTGGAGTCCTGTTGTGCCACTCTAGAATAAGAACTGGACTGCTAGCCACAAGGTAGGTAGTTCAAACCAACTGGTTGCTCTTCAGAATCCCAAATGGGGTCACTGTGTGTCAGAACTGAATTGACAAACAACAACTTGAGGACAGCAGGTGCTACTGGAGTCCTCACCCCCTCTTTCTTGCTTACCCCAATATAACACCTTAGAGCTCAACACATTTAAAAAAAATTTACAAAGCAGTTTTTATATATACATATATTATCAATGTGTTCTGTATTCCAAGCCAAGAAAAAGGAATAGAGAAGTTGAGAGAGAATAAGTGTGGCCAAGAATTAACCTGATGATGTGCTAATGTATTCTTCTTCAGGGAATGTAATATTTTAACTCAAGTTCAGATGCCTATGTGACACAGAATACCTTCTTTAGCAGAATGTGAACAGAGTACTCATATACTGTGAATGGTGCAAATTCTCTGTCTGTTCCTGTTGGTCCAAACGATCTGCTAGCCTTAACAGTCAGACATTCCAAAGTGGAATGTTAAAATGTCTCAAGGCCCTGTACACTTACTAAACTCTTGCTTCCATGTGGTACACCTTCAAGATTTCTCTGGATTGTTCTTTTGTTGTTGTTGTGAAATGCTGTGGAGTAGGTTCTGACTCATAGAGACCCTGTATAGGGGTTCCAATGAACAGCTGGGGGGTTTGAACTGCTGGCCATTTGGTTCTCAGTCCAGTGCTGATCCTACAGCACCACACCAGGAATCCATGTCATTTCTCTTGAAATGTTGCAAGCATTCACTTGTTTTACAGATGAATATGGACAACCCACATTTAGCTAAGCCTGCCTTTTCTGTTGGCTCCTCAGGGGCTTAGATGAATTTTGAGCTAGAATGGAACAAAAATTTGAGACAAGTTGCTTTTGCCCAAGCTCATATGTCAGTGGAAAAGAAACAAGTCAGGAAGCATGTATGAAGAATTATCTACCCTGTCAGAAGACAGAAAAGATGGTAGACAGAAATTCACCCCAGCTTCTATGGAAAGCCTGCTCCCTATGCAGCTAAGATGCAGAATGAAAGAATCGGAACAGGCCATGTGTTGTTGTTGTTAAGTGCTGTGGAATCAGTTCTGATTCATAGTCAGCCTGTGAGTCACAGTGACCCTGTATAGGGTTTCCAAGGAGTGACTGCTGAGTTTGATCTACTCACCTATATGATTCAAATTGACTTTGTGGTCCAGTGCTTTATTCCAAAGTTCCACATGAGGACTCCGAATGCTAAATGAGAATATAAACAATCTCCTGTTCTGATGTAGAGGAATACAGGAAGACTCCTTTCTTAGAATGTTGTTGTTAAGTGTCCATCAGTGGCTTTTGACACATAGTGACCCAGTATAAGGTTTCCGAGGAGTGGTTGGTGAGTTTGAACCTTGTGGTTCAAACCGACCTTGCGTTCCTTCTCTTATCCTACAACACCACATCAGGACTCCCAAAATAGTTTGATTTAAAATTTAAATCTCCACCAAGAGTAAATATTCACCCTCCAAATTAACATACCTGCATTCTTTACAGATTTCTCAAACATTTGGTCAATTTCACACCAAAACAGGCATACAAAAATATCAAGAAGAAAATAGAGTAATCCTACTGTTTTGTTAATTTTAAAGAAATTAAAAAATGAAAGAAACATTTTGCTAAGAAAGATTGAGGAAAATAAAGGAGTTAATATTGCTAGTGGTTTAGAGTTCTTTACAGTGGAAGTTCTCAAGCAAGTCACTGAACATCTCTCAACTTACAGGCTGTTCTGACAACACAGGCAAAATGGCCAGAAGACGCCCAGCTCATATGTCTTAAATAAATACAGCTTATCACCCAGCCATCATTACAAAGTCCTTTGGTCATTTGCGTGCTCTATAACCAACCAGAGAAATCTGATAATATACTGACTTTTTTTTTTTTTTCTTTCAGTTGTGATAATGGCAATGAAATTATCTAAGATAATAGTCCTAATTGTTAGAGAAACATACTAAGATATTTAGAGGAGAAAAGATATGCTGTCTGAGATTTTCTATGAAATGCTTTGAAGACAGAAAAAAAGAAAGGATCTATGAGTCAAATGTGGCAATTTCTTGGTAGTTGTTGAAAGTAGATTATGTATATATGAGGGTTCATTGTATTACAGTCTCTACTTTGACTTTGTATAGTAACTTTTTCATAATAAAAATGAAAATTGTAATTATTTTGTTACTATATTATCCAAACGTACAATGAGCTTTTGAAAATCTCCAAAACACTAATCGTCCTTCTTGTCACAAACAAGATTCTAATTTGGTATGAATGCTAACATGACATTTTCTATAAAGACAATAACAGAGATGAGAGGCTCAGATTAGCAGCTGATCTATATGGTTGGCAGAGCACCCAGTGAGAGATGTAGCATTTAGAAGTATTTTCTTTCAAGTTCTAAGAAATCCAAACCCAGTTTGGAAAAAAAAAAAATTTTTTTTTTTAACTTCAAGTAAGTTATCAGGTATCCATATATTTTTAAGTTTGATGGATTCAGAGAACAGAACATCAAAAAGGGTCCAGTTCTCTCTATTTTTCACCTCTTCCTTTTACTCTGGAGTTTCAGATTCATACAGTAGTAAGATGGTAGCTGTACTGACTCCAACCTTAACAACTCATGTGTCGTGTTTCAAAACTAGGGAGCATCTCTTTCTCTGTAATCTGTTGATCCTACTGGATTATACAGCCTCTTTGTACTCAGACCCTAATAACTGTGTGTAAGGGGATCAGTCTTGAAGTCATGTGCATTTGTCTAGCTTTGAAATCAGAGCTCTACTAAATTACATGGATCAAGGTAGGAGTACTTTCCAGATGGAAATAGAAGTGGGGTGGGTTGGTTCTGGGAAGTGAAAGAAACAGTTATTCTACACAACTGAGACTCAACGTTGTTGGCGCCACATATATATGGAAACAATCAGGGATTTTTTTCTTTTGGCAAACAAATCTTAGTGCTTTTTAATGAACTAAAGAGCAATCTCTCCTCAAAGACTGTAGACACTAGATTTGTGTGATCTATTAGCACAGCGTTCAATGTTTTAATTTCTACTTAAAATACAAGTTCTCATTATATAAGTGTTTCCTTTTGGCCTCTTCAAGTAGATGAGTAGCTAGCTGCTTGAAGAATTGCAGTATGAGTTCACAGAAAGACAATGTTCACATCCTGTAGGGAGCTGTGAGCACTGTCTTCAAATACTCATGCATGGCAGGAGTTCCAACATCTGTGTCCCTTTAGTATTTTTAAACCCTACCACACTGTGAAGGAGCGCTAATAGCGTAGCAGTTATGACTCCGGCTGCTAACCTCTAGGTCAGCAATTCGAAACTGCCAGCTCTTTCATGTGAGAAAGATGGAGGCTTTCTGCTCCCTAAAGATTTACAGACAGACTTGGAAACTATATGCAGGCTCACTGTGAGTTGGAACCAACTCTATGTCTTCCCACCACCACCACAACCACCACAATGTGGTTTCAATACTTTTTTCTGTTGCTCCAAGTAATGGTTTTCACATATCAGTTTCTTCCCTCTTTGTCACCATCTTCCTCCTCTTACCCTTCTTCCCCATTTCTACCACTAAAGAGTAAGCATTTTATGAAAACCTAGTCTTACTTAATCCTAAAATATTTTCTGAGTTAAAAAAACTCAAGTGGAGAGGAATGAAATTTGCCCAGGTTTATACAGTTACTATGTTGGCAAGCTCGAAATTAAAGTCAGTTCTGCTAGATGCTGAATGTCCTCTACTTTACCTTGCTTGAGATTCTTGCTGAAGGATGATAATGGAAATCTGATGAGAAAAATCCCAATATTTTCCCTTCCCCATCATTAAAGCTTTATTTTTGTTGCTAAGTGCTGTTGAGTTGGTTCCAACTCATAACAACCCTGTGTGGGGTTTCCAAGGAGCAGCTGGTGAGTTTGAATGGCCAACCTTGCCGTTCTAACCGAGATGGTGGTGGTGGTGTGCTTTGGAGTCGCTTCCGACTCACAGAGACCCTGTATAGGGTTTCCGAGGCTGTAAATCTTTACGGGAGCAGAAAGCCTCATCTTTCTCCCATGGAGCAGCTGGTAGTTTTGAACTGCTGACCTTGAGAACAGTAGCCTGACTCGCAACCACTATGCTACCAGAGCTCCTTTCTAACTGAGATAGAGCAGTATTATAGTTAGGACAGTGACATTTGTTTCCATGGACAGCATGCAGGCAGAATTTGTGGTAACTTTACCGTTTTCAATAGTTGATTCATTCTGTTTACTTCTAAACCACCAGTTGCTTGTGACCCTCAAAGGACAGTTGGAAATATCTAGAGACCTTTTTGGTTGCCACGAAGTAGGGATGGGTTGTGATACTGTTATCTGGTGGGAAGAGGTCAATTGTGCTTCGAAATATCCTTCACTGTGCAGGTCAGTTTTAATGACAAAAAATTATTTGGTTCAAACTAGTAGTTACACTGAGGCTAAGAAATCCTGGCTTAAACCTGAGATCAGCAGCCTTTTTCGGTAAAGAACCAGCTAGTAAATATTTTAGATCTTGTAAGCCATATGGTCTCTATCACAGCTATTCAACTCTGCTGTTGTAGTGTGAAAGCAGCCACAGGCAATACAAACAAATGAATGTGGCTGTGGTTTATTAAAACATTATTTACATATGCAGGTATACAAGGCAATGGGTCAAATTTGGGCTGGCAGCAGTAGTTTGAAGACCCATGGTCCATAGTTTCTTGAGGTTGCCTAATTCCAGGCAATGGTGGCTGAGAGAACTATTATTAACATTCCCAGGAAGATTCTATTTACTAAGTGCTGAACTGCTAACTGCAAGTTTCGAAGTTCAAACCCATCAGTCGTTCCTTGAAAGCATTATACAGGGTTGCTAAGAGTTAGAACAACTCAGCTCCACTTAACAAAAACAATCATTCAGCCCCAAGATCAGGGGACCCTAACTCCTTTGGAAACCTCAAGAATCCATTCTTTAAGGAATCCCAAGTCATTATGCATAGAAAACGGAAAATACGTACACAGTATTTTTTAGGATAAAGGTCTGGTTTGAGGATTATAGGATTTATAAGAGGATTGTCAGCAGAGAGCACAGCAATAGACCATGAACTAACCAGTAGGAATTCTGAGGGAGAGGAAGCATTCTGTTTGAACTGGAATTGTCTGGCCCACATGGTGAGAAACATCCAGACTCATGGGGTGTGAATACTTTATTTGTCATAAAGCTGGTCAGCATGATACAGACACCAAGTCAGCAGGAAAGTTTAATTAAAAAAGTAATGCCTTACACCTTAGGAGTGCTTTGCCATTTTGAAAATGCTTTTCCTGACATTATTTTAGGGAATCCCTGAGACCCTCTCATGGAGTGAATCCTTGCTAAGCTAACTACCAGGTATTCAGATGACAAAGGGAGTGAGACTGAACTTTTCATTCAGAGATGTTTTGGTATAGTGAGAAAGCAGACATAAAACATCTGTGTGTTCAGTGAAAGATGTTTGCATTGTGAAAAGGGTTGGTTATGGAGCCTGGTTTAAGGGTTAGGCTTGGAAAGGTGAGGTCAGGAATGATTTTCTGAGGTTTTTTTGTTTTGTTTTGTTTTGTTTTGTTTTTGTATGAGTCAAATGCTAACATGTTACCCAGTCAATCTTGAAATAGGAGTGAGAACAGAATTGGGAAGAGAGAGAGCATACTGAGAAGCCAGTCTAAGTGAGGACTGTAGATTCATGGAAAGAGAGAGGCTGTGTGCTGCAGGCCAGGAGGCAGGCTTGCAAAATGTGCATTTGGGTGTTTAAATGATTAGATATTCCTGTGTGGTTCTTTTTGTACATCAAATAACAAAAACAAAAACCCCAAAACCAGAAAGAATACTGTAAACCGATGACGCATGGAGGGGATTGTAACCATTGCAATGAAACAAAATACAATAGGTTGAATGCAAAGATGATGTTCTCCCACGTGAACTATCATTCAATTCACAATAAAAGCTTTTAAAGAGAGAGAGAGAGCCAGTCTATATACTCCACAGACTGGAGTTAAAAGAAACAACACACTTCAGGCCTAGGGAGCAGCCACAGAAGTGACAAAATGTAATTATGGATTGAACTACATTCCCTCAAAACATGGATGGTGTGTGTATACTCCTGGAATATTGGCTGTGATCATGCTTGGAAATATATTTTTCTTTGATTATGTTAAAGAGGTCACATTAGAATAGAATGGATTCAAAACCTAATTACATCTGAGTCATAACGATTGAATAGACATAGAAATGCACTAAGGGAAAGATGGATGGAAGGTGAACAAAGACACACGTGGAAAATACATCTTACAAACCCAGGGACTCCATGGATTGCTTTCTAGTAGAAGTTGAAACAGACATAAAAGGGCCTCCCCTAGAGGCATGCCCTGAAGCCAGACTTCGAGCCTTCTGAACAGAAAGAAAATAAAATTCTGATTTTTAAAGTCATCCACTCATGTTATCTTCTTGTGGGTACACTAGGTAAAGATGTTGTAAGGTAAAGAGGAACAGTAAGAAGTCTGAGGAAGTTTTAGATAACATTGGAGAAGTAAACGGAAGTGAAACAAGAGAGTTTGGAATGAGGGTCATTCATGAATTGTTCTCAGTTGGCACTGTAAGGGATATGGACCTGACATATCCACTAGACTAGAGAGAATATCAGGTCAGATTTGAAAACTGAAGTCACAATACAAACTACACATGGTTAAGAAGGAGGGTCAGAAGGCCTACTGGGAAGCTGCTGTGTTGTCTCCACAGAGCTGAAGCAATGGAAGCAGGGAGGGGAAGGAACCAGAGTCAAGGAGTATTTATGAGGTAACATTTTCAGAACCTGGCCATGCCCAGAAAATTTAGGACTGAGGTTCAGAGAAGTATGATACGCATAGCATGAGTAAGACTCAGAGGTAATACCGAAAGATGATGGATGGGTTGCCACAACACCGTGTTTTCATTCTTAGAGAACACAGATGATAACTTGTCAGAACTATACTTTCTGATATTGTAGCCACTCATCACGTTTCATTTAAATAGGTAAAAATGAAATAAACTTGAAACTGTACTTCCTTAGTTACACTGTTGTTAAGTGCCGACGAGTCGGTTCCAACTCATAGTAACCCTGCACAAGGTTTCTGAGGAGTGGTTGCTGAGTTTGAACCACCAACCTTGAGGTTCAAACTGATATTGCGGTCAAGTGCTTATCCTACAGTGCCACACCAGTACTCCATATTTAAATTGTTTCAAAGCTACACCATGGCTAATGCCTACCATAATGGACAGTGCACTTTGCCATCACAGAAACAAGTTCTATCAAATGGGAGTTATTTCAGAAACTTTAAGTGTGCGGATGTGAGCCATATTATAAAAAAGAATAGAAAACATGTAACAGATTTTTTTTATTTTTTTATTTTTTATGTCACAGTCCAAAGATGGGCTTGGGGAGGGAGTCATGTCTCAGTTCAGCCCAGAAACACAGTGGGGCGATCAGTTGTCATTTAACTTTATGATGTGATCTCTGAGCAGAACAAACCCATTCAAGGACACAAGAGTCCTCCCCTTAGAGACAGGAGAACGCAGGATGTGAATAATAGAAAAGAGCTTAGTCAAAGATGCTCTGGGCTTCTTCTAAAGACCTGGCTACTTGATGCTATGTTTATTAAAGCAGTTTAATAGAAACTGGAGATTAACTAAATAAGACGGATAAAGAAACTGTACCTAACAGCTGCTATAAAGGAGATTAAAGCTTAGTCTGAGCAGTCACATAATCTGATTTCTGTATATGTTCACATGCACAGATACAAAGTAAAATTGACCAAAACTAAAATCATTAGGATAATATGCCAAATAAAGTTGGACTAACCAAATTAGAAAGTTCTGGAAAATTCATGGCACAAGTACTGGGCATGCAGCATAAAAACATATTGTGATTCTAAAAGAAAATTTTAGTAAACAGGATTTAGAATGCAGGATACCAGTGGTATCTTAGATAAGGCACCACAAATAATTAAGGTATTAAGGAGATAGTGGTGGCTTTTCTTCAAACTGCAAAACTTTATGTGGCGTGTCCTTGAGAAAATAAAACTATTTGAGACCTTAAGATTTCTTATATAGGTGGGGATCACAATTCCAAATTCCAGAAAGATTTCAAACTAGGAGCTCTGATAGTGTAGTGGTTAAGAGTGTGGCTGCTAACCTCATGATCAGCAGTTTGGGACTACCAGTGGTTCCTTGGGAGTAAGATGAGTCTTTCTGCTCCCATAAAGATTTTTAGCCTCGGAAACCATATGCAGGGTTGCAATGAGCGGGAACTGACTCCGTGGCACACAACCACTACTCTAATTATTCTTTGCAAATGGTAAGTTGAATTATGTTGGCTCAATGCTGTCTTATATAGCGCTTTCCCCCACCCCCCTCTCCAAGAAAAATGTGTTATATTAAATAAAAAGGGAAAATATCTTTTAACTGTGTTCCTCTGCCAAGGACAAATTTCCTATGAAAATTAATCAACAAAAGTATCTTCCTGATGCTTTGTTTTTTCTTCCCTGCTCCTTCCTCACTAAATTCTCACACAAACCAGTTGCTATCCAGGTGATTCAGACTCATGATGTCCCCAGTGTGTCAGAGTCGATCTCTGTCCCATCATGATTTTATGGCTGGGACCTTCAGAAGCAGACAGTCAGGTGTTTCTGGACAGGAGCTTCTGGTGGATTTGAACCACCAAACATTTTCCCAGTAGTGAGGTACTTAACTGTTTGCACCACCCAGAGAACTGCTCTTCCTACACAAACATGATGCAACATTTGTATAACATATTTAAAATAATATAAGCAAGTCTTTATTGTCCTTACTCTGAGTTGTCTTACTACAAATACGCAAGATGATAGGTTGCTCAGATATCTCAGAGTCTAAATTGTAATCTAAGTGAATGCCATTTGACTAAGGGTTACACATGTTCTTCTCTTTCCACTTATAGACTCAGGCCTATTGGAAGTTGACTGGATGTATGCACACTACTCGCCACAATTCTGATTCTACACCACACTTGATCTGGGAGATATTATGACAGCACTCCTGATTTTTCTCATTATTTGCTGAATATTGTTAGATAGATTATAATTTGAAGATCCAAGAGACATGATCCCAGTACTAGCAAAGTCTCTGGCATAAATTATGGGCTCAAGAAAATCAGTGTCTTCCTCTTTATGGGATTACTTTGCTAATATCTACAACTGAGCAAATCCCAACGCAAACAATCTTTTTGGCTCCTGAATGCTCTCCTAACTTAGTATTCCTTATCTAGTTGGTAACATCAGGAGCTTCCTCCCTGTGATAGTTAGGTTCTCTGTCAACTTGATAGAGTCAGAATTCCCAGTTGTTTGCCAGTTGATAGTGAACTCTATGATGATTGGCTATGAGCAGTACATAGTTATCTCTATGATGATTGGGTAAGAACAGCCAATCAATTGAAAGAATGATTCTTTGGGGGTCTGACACACTCCTAATATAAAGGAGATGCAGGAAAGATACACATTCTTTCCTGCTGGGTCTGGGTCGTGCATGTGGGTGATCCTCCAACTTCCAGTTCTTTGAACCTGAGCCACTATATTTTATGTATGTTGTGTATTTGCCTGCTGGGCCTGCCCACCCAGTGTGGCTGGAAAACCAGACGTGTACCAGACAGCCCTGCACACTTGTTCCTGTTGCTCCAGTTTGTGTGCTCGGGCATGCCTGTCCAAGCCTTAATCAACTGTCACCCTTCTGCCATCCAGAAGCCAAGGTCCTACTCTATGCCCCAATGTGGTATTCCTGCCTTCCACCACTACCCACCAATATCGGTTCACCTGGCCTCCACCTGGGACTCTCTGCAGTCATGAGCCATTTGCTTGATATGAACTTTCTCTTTTTATTTCTCTCTCTCTCTCTCTCTCT
>NW_006408546.1:24491008-24495985 GCF_000296735.1 Chrysochloris asiatica | reverse complement strand
ATATATATATATATATATATATATAAAATCACTGATTTTCCTTCTCTAGAGAACAAAGCCTAAGATTCTCTGAGAGCAGCATCCTGTTCCACACCTCTCTTCCCATTTTGCTTCTATCATTTTCCTTGAGGTCCTTACTTAGGATTACATTGTGTCCAACGAATATATTTTTCTTAAGATGCTAGCCTCTTTATACAATTGCTCATTCTTGAGCAGTTTCAATAGCTTCCTCTCACTCTGAGCATCTTCCATTTTAAGATGCTTTCCAAATGAATCATTAAGGGTCTTTTAAGCAGAACACTAGTCTACTTTCACAAAGTCTACTTGTCCACCGAGTCACACCTTTGTCTACTCTGTTTGTTCACTGTGGAAGAGACTGATTCCCTTATCAAAATGTGAATCTTCCTTCAAAGCAATGTAGGAAAGCCTATAAGCTCTTAAATTGTTTAAGTCACAGACACCTGGGTAAAAATATGTGATGTGAGTGTATGAGAGACACAGAAAAAAAAAAAAAAAGAAGGAAACAGAGACAAAATGACACCTTGAGCAAGTGATTTAACCTGATGATCTCACTTTTGTAACTAAATTAACAATGGCAGCTACCTCATACTGCATTGCAGAGAATTAAATGTGTTTATATATGAAAAAACACACCTAGTAGAGTCCCTAGCAAAGTCCAAGGTGGTGCAAATGATTTACATGTTCAGCTGCTAATTGAAAAAAGTGGTGGTTGAGGCCAAAAATGAGCAGTGGTATAAAGAGGCTAGCATCTTAAGAGAAAGATATTCATTGGACACAATGTAATCATAAGTAAGGACCTCAGGGAACATGATGGAAGAAAAATGGGAACAGAGGTGTGGAACAGGATGCTGCTCTCAGAGTGTCTTAGGCTTGGTTCTCCAGAGTGCCTTGAAACAAAGACCTAGTGATCTGCTGAAAAATTAGCCACTGAAAACCCTACGGTGTGCTCGGTGGAGGCGCAAAAACACCAGACAAGTCACTTTCACGGAGCAGCTCCAGAGCTTTGGATCTAATATAAGGTGTGGGCCATCAGGTGCCCTGCACACAGGTGGAGAAATTTGTGGTGGGAAAGCATGGCAACTTCTGAATCAATTGGGAGGCTACCACCTAGGCTGAGATCAGAGGGTGGGGCCACAGGCAGGCTGATACACTAATAGAGCGATAAAAACCATGATGCAGCATCTGGAAAAAGAGGTGTGATGGATTTTACACTTTTCTTTCCTCCTCTATCCTGTTGCACCCTCTCTGCCCAGCCTGGACACCTTCAGGTGGTGGGAGCACATTCCCAAAAGGGTTCAGGGTTGCACCCACACTTTTCCCACAGCACAGGGAGGAGGTTCCTGGGATCCCCAGAGATGCTACAACCTAATCCTTTGGCTGTTTCTTATTACATCTGACTCTCGAAAGTTGACCTGGGTTGGACTCTTTATTCCTGTCTTAAATAACAAGAAATAGCAGGTCTGGCCATACAGCCAAACCATAGGTGCACCATATAAAATCCCAATATAGAAAGCAAGAGCCAACAAAAACTACTATATACAAGGTGGCAGCTATTTTGAGAATTACTCTGTGCATACACAGATATCTAACTGATTTTCAAAGATAAAAATAGTAGACAAGCTTTCCTCCGTTCATTTCTCAATATCTCTCTGTGTACCTCTATGGTGGTGACTAGAGGAGGGGCCTGAGTGAGTGGACTCCCCCACCGACCTCTGGAGGTTTCTACTGCACACACACACTAACCTGTGCAGCAAAGGCTACTTACTGGACAGTTGGTCACAGTTTTATCTTTGTTTTTGAGTGGTGGTTTTGGTTTCTACTTTTATATTGTTTCTGTTTATAGTCCTTTTAGTCTCACTTTTTTCCTGGGGGTGGGAGCTTTCTCTCCCTACATTACCCAAGAAGAGACAACAATAATGGCCATGTAGCAAAGCTACAAGCATACCCCATAATATCCCATCATCTGGACAAGAGCCAATACCAGCTGCTAGGCATTACACATGAAAAGGGAAACCTATCTCCAGATCACATCTACCAGGAGACACTCAGTAATCTTAACAACAAAGCAACATACATTCATTTAATCATTGAAAACGTATCTAACTACTGAAAATGTCAAAGAAAAAAACAACAAAAGATCTCAGAGTACTCAACAGAAAAGCGTAACTGAGAAAAATGAGCTGGAGGCAGACAAAGATTTCCAATTAGAAGAAGAGCAGGCTTTGGCTCTGCCTGAGAAGGAATTCAATAGAATGATATGGAGACAAATCCAAATGCTTCACAGAGATGTGGAAGAAAATAAGAAAGAAGTAAGGAAAGTGCTCCAAGAGCAATTAAACAAGATAGAAATAGCATTGGAAATGATTCAAAATCTTCAAAAAGAGGTCCAGATGATTAATAATAAAATATGAGAAATGGACAATACACTGAAAGGGCAAGGGAGTAGAACGGAAGAGATGGAAGTCAGAAAAAGCAAGCTGGAAGACAAATCTCTCAATACTGCTAAGATAGAAGAGCAAACAGTAAAAAAGGATTTAAAAATCTGAATAGAGTCTAAGAGTCATGCTGGATAACATGAAGAGGAATAACTTAAGAATTATTGGCATTCTGGCTCAGGATGAATCACAGAAGTCCACAGAGGAGATAGTTGAGGAATTTCTGGAAGAAAACTTCCCTAACATCTTGAAGGACAAGAAGATAAACATTCAAGAACCTGAACGAACCCCAGGAAGGATAGACTCCAAAAGAAAATAACCAAGACATATTATAATCAAGCTCTCCAAAAATCAAAGACAAGGAGGGAATCCTAAAAGCAGCCAAGGAAAAGAGAAGTATTACTTACAAAAGCAAGCAAATCAGATTAAGCTCTGACCTCTCAGCAGAAACTATGCATGTAAGAAGGTAATGGGGAAACTTATAAAACACTAAAAGAAAACAAAACAAAAACTGCCACCCAAGAAGCGTCTACCCAACAAAACTGTCAATCAAATATGATGGTACAATAAAAACGTTTCAGGATAAACAGAAGCTAAAAGATTTTGTCAAAGCCAATGCAGTGTTTCAAAATATCCTAAAGGGAGTTTTCTGGAATGAAAACCATCAAGACCAGACAACAACCAGAGATTGACAGAAGTGGGAACACCACCAGGAACACAGTCAACAGACAGCAGAATTCAGAAAAGGACACAGTTACAACAGCAAATTCAGAGGAGCCACAAGGCCTATCAAAGATCAAAATAATCAATGTCAAAGAAAGGAAAACTATAGGCTCAGAGATCCAGGTGGTAAAGAGGTCAGGTAGATTGCAGGATATAATAAACTGCCAAGATGGAGGGAAAAGTTAATAGACTATAGGTGAACCTGAAAGAAAGTTAATACTTCACAACTTACCATGAAAATGAAGATCCTACTAGAAGTAGGAAATATTAAAACTAAGAAACTGACAAGGAATATCACAAAAAACATGAACTCAGCACAAGGCATGAAGAACAAAGGAATGAAAAGCACCACAAAAATTAACATAAAGACAGAAATTAATTCATATTTATTGATATTTACACTGAATGTCAATTAATTAAATTCACCAATGAAGACACAGAAAGTGGCAGAATGGATAAGAAAACAAGACCCGTCAATATGCTGCCTTCAAGAGACACACCTTACACACAAAGACAAAAACAGACGAAAAGTTGAAGGATGGAAAAAAATATACCAAGATAACTGCAGTAAAAAACAAGCAGGAGTGGCAATACTAATCTCTGATAAAATAAACGTTATGCCATAAACCAGAATGAGAGATAAAAAAGGACACTTTCTCATGATTAAAGGGTGAATAGAGCAAGATGACATAAACATAATAAATATCTTTGTTCTCAGTGAAATATAAAGATACATAGATAAAAAAAGATATAAAGATATATAAAGCAAACTCTAATAGATTTGAAGAAAGAAATAGACACACCTACAATTAGAGTGGGAGATTTTAATACGCCACCTTGAAAATGGGATAGAACAACCAGAAAGAAACTCAACAAAGTTACAAAGGAACAAAACAGCACAATCAACCAACTTGACCCCATAGATGTGCACAGAGCATTAAACCCAACAACACAATACACGTTGTTTTCTAGTGCACATGGAACATTCTCTAAGATTAACCATGTGTTAGGCCACAAAAACAGCCAACATAAATTTACAAACATCAAAATACTACAAAGCACCTTTTCAAACCACAATGTTATAAAACTGGAAATTAACAATAAAAAGACCATGGGAATAAAGTAAAATAAATAAAAACTGAATAGCACGCTGCTGTAAAGCAAATGGGTAGTAGTAGAAATTAAATGTGAACTCACTAAGTTCTTAGAAACAAACAAGAATGAAAACACAACATATCAAAATCTTTGGGACATTGTGAAAGTAGTGCTGACAGGACAATTTATTGCAACAAACGTACACCTTCAAAAAGAAGAAAGAACCAAAATTAACAGAGCATCTCCAAGAATTAGAACAGACCAACAGAGGTTATATACATCACCAAAAGAAAAGAAATAATAAAGAGCAGAGCAGAAATAAATGAGATAGAAAACATAAAAACTATAAAAAGAATCAACAGGACAAGAGGCTGGTCCTTTGAAAGGATTAACAAAATTGACAAACCACTGGCAAACCTAACAAAAGAAAAGAGGGGGAAGACAAAAATAACATGCATTAATAACATAAATAACATGCATTAAAAACCACATGGGCGATGTCACAACGGAACCAAAGGAAATGAAAAGGATGATAACAGAATACTATGAAAAGTGGTACTCCAACAAATTTTAAAACTTAGAAAAGATACATTTTTAGAAAAACACGACCTACCTAAAATTACACAGAGCGATGTAGAATACTTGAACAGACCCATAACAAAAGAAGAAATTGATCAGGTCATCAAAAAATTCCCAACCAAAA
>NW_006408546.1:24456208-24489513 GCF_000296735.1 Chrysochloris asiatica | reverse complement strand
GACAACCAAACATTTTGAAAACTACACAAACAAAAATAGACAAAATAGATGATTGGGATATATTAAAAATTAAAAACTTATGTGCATCAAAAGACTTAACTAAAGGAGTAAAAAGGGAGCCCACAGAATGGGAAACAATCCTTTGCAATGACGCATCATACAAAGGACTAATTTCTTAAATATATAGGAAACTACAACACCTCTATAAGAGAAAGACAAATAATCCAATTAAAAAATGGGCACAAGACATGAATAGACATTTCACCATGGAGGAGATCTGTAATGAGGGTTGTTATGAGTCAGAACCAGCTCCACGACATTTAATAACAAATCCTTCCATGCAGAAGATGTAGGTCTGATTCCTACACAATGCACCTAGATGCAGACACTACTTTCTGTCAACAGAGGCTTATCTGTTGCTATGATCCTGAACTGATTTCACCAGACATTCCAAACTCAAATAATGTAGGAAGAAAAGCCTGATGATTACTTCTGAAAACTAGCCAACAACCACCATATGGATCACAATGGTCCATTTAGCAATCCTGAAGGTGATACAAGGTCTGATAGCATTTCATTATACTATTTATGAGACTGCCATGAGCCAGGGGCAGACGAATACAGCTAACAACCATCACAACATGCAGAGAAACATGGGATAATAATAGGGAGTTATGAAAACTCACAATGAAATAACTGCTTGTTTTATTTCATTCCCACTTCTTAATAATATGACTTCTATAATTTAGCTATAGAAGTCCTAGTATGACACTGTAAAATAAGTATGCTATCATAATGTCCTGGAGTGGTGCTGTGGGTTAATGAACAATACTGCAAAGCCATTTGAACTGCAAGGTTAGTGGTTCAAGCTCACCAGCTGCTCCTCGGAAACTCTATTTAGGGAAACTATGGGTCGGAATTGACTCAACAGTACTTCACAATAACAACCATAAGGTCGGTTTGAACCACAAGGTTTGCAGTTCAAACTTACCATCTGCTTCATGGTAACTGTGAGTTGGAACCATCTCGAAGGGATTTAACAACTTAAATTATTTAGCTACAGACATGGCTCATCCTGGTGTGGTGCTAAACGATAAGCACTGAATTGTTCACCACAAAGTTGGTGGGTCAAACCCAACAGTCACTCTTCAGAAAACTTATTCAGGGTTGCTGTCAATTAGAACTGACTCAACAGAACTTGACAACAATAGCAAGTTAAAACTACATTTCCCAGTTTCCCTTGCAATTAGTGTGAATACTTGACAAAGTTCCAACTAAGAGAATGTGAGAAGTGAGGTTTTCCACTTTGGGAAGGATTGTACATGCATTTCCCTTGCCTGGATCTCATTCTTGGGTCTTCCTGACTGAACAAGAAAAATGCTTGACTTGACAGCTGTGTTTTTTGAATATATCAGAGTCATCCCTCCCACCCTGGCCCACTCATCTCTGAGGGAAACAAATATTTATCTCAATTAAACCAACTGATTCTGGAGTACCCTTCTCACTTACTTAGCACATATGAGCACATTACCTAATCAGATATAGTTTAGGGCACCTCACTAAATTTGTGGTGAACGCAATGCAACAGAGAATATGCAGAAGCTAAGTGGAACAGTAGGAGTATTTATGCTTATTAGAAATATCCCTGAGTTTTTATTGTGAAAAATGGAGAGAAAACAAATAAACATAGAGGTCTCAATCAATAAGAATTAAAGATGGTTGCAATGTAATAGAGTTTTCAAAAGTAATGAGATCAGCTCCAGAGATGGGAAATTTCCACTTGAAAGGATGAGCAGACCAGCCTGGAGCTGCTAAAAGAACAGAAGATACTTCTTGAAAGAAAGACCTGCAGGAAAAATACAAAACAATAGAGGCAGATGGACTGTTACTACAAGAACAAACAAGTTGTTTGCCCAGGAAACATCAAGGCAAGTGGCCGGGTCCCCTCAGTGCAAACCCCCTTCCAAGAATAAGACTCAGTGGGAATACAAGCTCTGATTGGTAACCATGCTCGTCACTAATAAGGGGAAGTGAGGGAAAAATAGCAATGAAGTGGGGAGCTAAGCCCTACAATGTGGAGAGTGAAGCGTTCAGCTGATAAAAAGAGAGGGCATATGCACAAGAATACCCACACTTGCAGATAATACTCACTTGACCTGACTTCAATGACTGTATGATCAGAGCTCAACCAGAAGAAGAAAGAAGAGGAAAAAAAAGAGTGATCTGATACAATTTGATGAACTTGACCTACACCTATGGATGCAGTAACTCAAAAGAGGGAACACATCCTTACATCAAGAATCATTCCCACCTCCTCCACACAGAGTAGAAAGGGATGGGCAACTTGGACATTAGCTACCCAAAATGGGGTAGGGGGGGGCTCCAAAGGCAAGAAGTGACTGGCTTACAAGGTTTCAAGAGGGAACCTAGAGCCAGGGGGCATGGAGGAAGGCAGAATCTCCAGTGAGTACAATCCAATCTGCCTAGGCGGAGCTGATGAAATGCAGATGAGTCTCTTGTGATACAACAGTGAATAATTGTTATCAGGACTGATTGTGAGGGTTGGAAATGTAAAGGTGGGTGTTTTATAGCAAGGAAGGGAGTGATTAACTTTCCAGTCTAGGACCATTTTTCCCTAGGACAATCAATGGAAAAGAGCCAAGAGTGGGTCCCTACCCAGAGAAGCAGCAATGCCTGAGATGGAGGCAGAGACAATGACGTGGAGTGATGGAGCAGCTGGGGACTTTAGATCCAGAGAAGGAGAGCGACTGTGTGCTGAAGACTGGGGGTGAGGGGGTGAGTAGTGTAGGGAGCAGGCTTGCAGTGTATACCCTTTGGTTGCCTGATGATGCATGCAGGGGAATGGAACCATGGCAATGAAATGATATACGATAGAATGAATGTAAAACTAATGTTCTCCCATGTAAACTATCATATAATTCACAATAAAACATTTTAAAAAAAAGAAAGAAAAAAAAAGTAACGGGATCAGGTGGATTTAGAGTAAGAATGAACAACATGGATAACGGTCATTCATTTCTCACCCAGCACGTTCTTCTTAAGCTTTCTATTATGTGCTGTATGCTGTGGTTTGTGTTAGAAATACAGTAAGGATTAAGAATCAACACAGTCTCTGACAGTATAAGGTTAGGAAGTTAAACATCAAGGATAGTCCCAGATATTCCATATCCACTGTCCCAGGTAATGCCCACTACCAAAAAGCTAAGCTGTGAAGAATATTATGAAGATACAGTAACAAATTAGAAGGTAAAGGTTATGGTACATTTTTAGTAACTGTTCTAAGTTTAGCTTGTTTAATGCCAAAAGCTATGTTCTCCCTACCAAATCATACAGCTCCTTGAAGAATACTACACAACTAAAAATGAAGTGGATAATCTACAATTTCAACAGGAAATGCTTGAGCAATCAAAAGACATGAGTTACATTTTCAGATTTTTTAAAAAAAGGAATAATTTTATAAAGTAAATTATTCATAACAGCCAACAAGACTATTATGGGTGTTCTATTTTACCTGTTGCCAAATTATAATTTCTAAAAACCTAAAACTTGGAAGGGTGGGAAGTTTTGTAAAATTATGCTCAATATTTAAGTATTACTTAAAGAAAAAAAAAAAGGCTCAATTTTTGAGGTGGTAATGAAAGAGAATCTGTATTACTTGGCTTAGCATATTAACTCCATTTTTCTAATTGGTGCCATAATTTTCATTTCTGACATCAAAATCTCATCATTATACCTGAAGGAGCGAAACTTCCAGAAATGTTTTTTTGTATCTATAAATTATTCTCCAGGGAGGATGAGTAGCCCATTCAAAACAGGAGAAGTGTTTTGAAACGCATGATTCTCTCGCACCCTTTTTTTTTTTTTTTTTTTTTTTTTAATATAATAGCCGTCCCGCTTCCTTCCTGTGGTTACCCATGTATCAATATCCTCCCTCAAACTCCTACATATTTGTGGAATATGTAAAGATATATGTATCCCATTCTTCCCTCCCATATGTATTTAGCCTGTGTTTCTGTCCGTGTATTTATACACAGACCACTGCTCTTCAAAGGTTTTTCACAGATCACCATTCACCTCAATCCTCCTTAGCTCTTGTATACCTCCCTGTGTCTTCATCTAACTCCATTATTCTTCCGCCAACCTCCCTTTTCTTGCACATTGCCTTCCCCCTTCTTGAATATTGCCCTTTCTGTTCATGAAGTTAACATGTGTCCACCCTCTAGCCAGTGATTCATCCTTCCTTCCCTCCCACTCCTGGCAAGCAACAAAGAATTTTCTGTTAGTATGAAAACATTTTTCTTGAGTTTTTCCAATAATTATAAGTAATTGCATACAATATTTGTCCTTTTGTGAGTGATTGATTGATTTAATAACATCCTCAAGGTTCATCCAAGATATGAAATATTTAAGATTCTTCGTTTTTTTTTTTTTTTTAACATTGCACAGTATTCCATTATATGTATGTACCAAAGTTTTTTTTAATCCACTGTTCCACTGATGAGAACTTAGGCTGTCTTTGTCTTTTTGCTATTGTGAACAGTGCTGCGATGAACATAGGTATGCATATATCTACTTATGTCCTGGCTCTAATTTATTGTGGATTTATATAAGAAGTGGAAGGATTTCTGGGTAAGAACGTATTTCTATTTCCAAAGCCACACTATTAGCCACAGGGGTTCAACCAGTTTTACAGTCCCAACAGCAATATAGGAGGGTCCCATTCACTTTACACCCTTGCCAGCGTTTGTTGTTTTCTGTTTAACTGAACTTTGTTATTAATGTTGGTCTGAGATGATATCTCATTGTTGATCTGATTTGCATCTTTCCTGATATAGTGCTGTTGGATAACGAACTAGATTGCAAGGATGGTTTGAACTGCAAGGTTGGTGGTTCAAACTCACAAGTAACTCCTTGGAAACCTGAAATAGGGTGGATATGAGTCAGAACCAACTCAACAGCATATAACAATAGCCAATGATCATGAACATTTCTTCACATGTTTGTTGGCTTCTTGAACATCTTCATTGATGAAGTGTCTATTCATGTTCTGTGCCCATATTTCAATTGAGTTGTTTGTTTCTTTCTTTTAGAGGTGTTGTAGTTTTCTATAAATTTTAGATATTAGTCTCTTCTCTGATATGTCATTGCAAAAAATATTTTTCCCATTCTATTGGCTGCCTTTTCTTTTTTACTGTTTTAGTGAAATCTCATGATGCATGTCAATGACTAATTTTAATAAGTCCTAGTCATCCCTTTTCCTTCTTGCTGTTTGTGTGGTTTTAGTAATGCTTGATAGTGTACTTATACCATGTATCAGAGCCCCTAAGTTTTCTCCTGTTTTTATCACTGATATTTATAGTTCTAGGTTTTAATCCACATTGAGTTTGTTTTTGTATATGGTGTGACATGTGAGTATTTTTTCATTCTTCTGAAGATGGATTCTCCAGTTTTGTCAGTACCATCTGTTGAAGAGATGAACTCTTTCCCATTTAATGTGTTTTGGCCCTTTGTCAAAGATTAACTGACTCTATATGGATGGATTTTCTTCTGGGCTCTCAGTTCTATTCCACTGATCTATGTATAATCCACTGGACCAGTACCAGATTGTTTGAACCACTGTGGCTATGCAGTAAATTTTGAGGTCAGGGAGTGAGGGGACTCCAATTTTGTTCTTCTTAAGCCATGCTTTGCTTATTTGAGGTCTCGTTTCTTTCCATATAAAGTTAGTGATCAGTTTTTTTCATCTCTTTAAAGAATGATCTTAGAATCTGATTAGGGATTGTGTTACATCTGTAGACTGCTTTGGGTAATATTGACATTTCCACAATGTTAATTCTTCCTATCCATGAGCATGGTATATTCTTCCAGTTTTGTAAGTCCCTTTTGGATTCTTATAGTAATGCTTTGTAGTTTTCTTTGTATAGGTCTTTTGTTTCCCTGATAAGATTCATTTCTAAGTATTTCACCTTTGGATGGCTATTGTAAATGGTATTGTTGTCCTTATTTCCTTCTCAGAGCTGTATTTATTACTAGATAGGAATCCAACTGACTTTTGCATATTGGTCTTATACCCTGCTTTGCCAGTTTGGATGCCTTTAACTTCCTCTTTTGCCTTATAGCTTTGACTAAGAATTTCAACACAATATTGAATAGAAGTAGTGATAAAGGACATCCTTGCCTGGTTCCTTTTCATAAAAGAAAGGCATGATACTCTCTATGTTGATCTCTTAAACTAGTTTATTTTTCTCTAAGTACACATTTTGTAAGGAGCTCCGGTGGCATAAAGGTTAATCCTTGACAGCTAAATCAAAAGTTGGTGTTTGAACATCTCTGTGGGAGGAAAGACCATACAAGCTATTTCTACAAATATTGAAACCTAGTAAACCCTATGGGATACTTCCACTCTGTCCAGTAGAGTCCCTATGGATCAGAATTGCTGAAAGAGTACACTAACAAATAGCATGATATTACTTCATAAAATCCCCAAAACCCTCATTTTGTTTTTATTGTTAAGTGCTGTTGAGTCAGTGTGGACCCATAGTGACCCTGTATAGGGTTTCCAAGGAGTGGCTGGTGAGCTTGAACCACTGACCCTGTGGTTCAAACAACTTTGCAGTCCAGTGCATTAACCCACAGTGCCACACCAGGACTCTGAAGTCTTCCTAGGAGTCTTATATTATTCATTCAAAAAGTTTTTTATTTTGTCTGTTTTTTTTTGAGAACTGAAGATCCTTTCCCCTTAATTGTCATGTTAAGCAAAAAAGCAGGCAAACAGAGATTATTGAATTTGAAGTTCCAGGTGAATGCTTGGATCAGCTCTTCACGGGGTCCAATCAACACACATGACAGAAAGATTACAATGGGATTTGTCTAATCAGACTCAATTCAATTTTTTTCAGCTTGGAATACTTCTTTTTCTTCTTAGAGGTACAATACACACTACACTTGGGATTCTTGAGAAGATGTTGAAAAAAAAATTTTTTTTGATTTCATATTCTTATTATACAATAGGTCTCATTCCCCTGCCCATTCTCCTGCAGAGGTTCAGCAGATACATGCTTGGTATAAAGCAAACACAAAAGGGAAAAATAATTTGAAGATAAATAACATTCATGTTAGCCTAGAAGCATTCATTCCACTATCTTATAAGGAATTCTAAATGCATTTTAGTAATGGAGTGGAAATATTAAAGACATGATCCTTCTTGTAACTATTCAGATTTTAGAAAATTACCATTCTTACAAGTAAAATTACTCCACAAAAAGAAACTCAGAGATACCAAGATCCATTTTCAAGATAAACTACAAGGTTGCAAATGTCATTGAAAATATAACAATGAAGCAGTACATACAGAATGAACAGGTTGATAAAAGGAACATTATGACATACAGAAGACAAAAAACAACACATGCTATTCTTGAAAGTGCTTCAGTAAGATTTTAGGATTCTTATCCAGAAAGCATATGGAAGAAAAACCACTATAGTCTTGCTGTAAAATTAAATTCAAATGATTTAAAAATGGATGAACCAACCCCAAGAAAACCTTAAGTAGCACAATTATATATATGTCCCTGTAAGGCACTTGCAACTTAATTTTATTAGATTCCTACAAGAATCCAAAGGGAGATTCATAATAAGAGTAAAGAATTGTACTTTCAAGATAAATTTAAGGTTAGTTAAAATAACTCATTAAAAATATAACATTGGCATTATAAATCATCTGGCCAACTCCTTTTAAAAATGTTTTTGATTAAATAGCAATTTCAATTACCTATGTTCTTTCTAATATATTACTGTTACAAGAAGACTAAAATGATAGGAGAGTAAAGTCAGGTGGTGATAAGAGGGGGCTTCAAAAAGTCCTTGGAAAAACATCATTAGAAGATAATGGAATTTTTACTATAGTAATCTCATACAACATTTGTGTTATTGTGATTGATTGATTTTACTCAGCAAAATCTCCTCCAGGTTCATCCATTTTATGAAGTCTTTGGCAGATTAGTCATTATTCTTCAACACTGCATAGTAATTCATTGTGTGTATGTACCAAAGTTTATTTACCCACTCTTTCCTTGATGGCCATTTTAGGGGTCTCCATCTTTTTGTTACTGTGAATAGTGCTGTGATGAACACCAGTGTGCATATAACTACTTGTGTTTTGGCTCTTCTTTTTTGTGAATGTATACCAAGTAGAGGGATTCCTGAGTCCTATGGTATTTCTACTTCCAACTTTCTGAGTAAACACCACAGCCATTTTCACAGTGGTTAAACCATTTTACCACTATGAGTAGGTTTTCATGCTAAAAGAAGCATTCTTTTATGGGTATCAGGGATGGGAGGGAAGGAAGAGTAACTCATTGTCTAGGGAGTTGACAAGTGTTACTAGGGTGATGGTGCAGACACAGAAGAATAATAAAGACTGATGAAAACACAGGGAAATATACAAAGGCTAAAGAGGACAGAGGTAAATAAATGATATTATGCAACCTTGGAACAACATGTATAGATGAGTTAGACCTGGCACTGTTGGATAAAGCACTGGACCACAAGCTCGGTGTGAACCACAAGGTCAGTGGTTCAAACTCACCAATCACTCCTTGGAAACCCTAAATAGGGTCACTAGGCGTTGGAACCAACTAGATGGCCCTCAACAACAACAACAACAAATATATATATATTATATATACATGCACACACACACACATATATCATCCCATAAATAGATAAGAATTTGAAAGATGGTATCTGTACATGAATAACCAAAGGGAGGAAGTGGAACAACTGTCGTCGGAATATGGATGTATGCTTTGTGGCATGTAAACCTGATGATCTTGTCTGTTACCCGCACTTAATTCACAGTAAACAAATAAATAAGTAAAGAGAAAGTTTTCTTTATCAACTAAGAAAAAATAATGGAGTTCTTTTCATGAACTTTTTAAAGCCTACTTATATGTACAAGGGAAAGTAAAAAAGTACTTTACAAGAGTTCCAGTTCATGCATTCATAGTTTATCCCAAGCAAAACATGTCTAAACCTGTCTTTGCAATCAGTGGATTGTTACGGATAAGTTTTCTCATTAATACACTAGTCTAAGTTTCTTCAGGGTGACTTAAAAAAAACAAACAAAGGTTCAAGCAAATAGTTGTTTCCAGTAAGATATGCTGGGCTAGTTCAATTCCAGTCAGAAAGGTCAACACAAAAGCTAATGGCAACTGTTTTGTGTGGGTGGGGGTGGGGGTGGGGGAAGATTCCAAAGGGGTAATCCTTATAGATTTTTTTTCCCCCTAGAGGACATAAGTGAATCATGGAGTCCTATTATGAAGCTTTAAGAAAACTGAAAACGGCAGTTATGAGAAAAGGGTCAGGAAAATTGTGCCAAGTCATTTTGTTCCCGTCATGACTATGTACCTGCTCATTCTTCAAGTTTTACAAAAGGGCTGTCCCAGGAGAGTTTTGATGAAAAACTTACCCTATCCACCCTGCAGCCCTGACCTCACTCTGATCTTCCCCAAATTCAAAGAACACTGAAATGAAACATGATTTGAGTATCTTGTAGAGAACAAAACTGCCATGATGAGATGGTGTAAATCAAAGTGTGCAGAATTCTTCAGATATGGTTTGTTATGGTTGTCATGTGCCATGGAGTCGGTTCTGACTAATAGCGACCCCGTCCAGGGTTTCCAAGGCTGTAAATCTTTATGGAAGCAGAAAGCTTCATCTTTCTCCCACAGAACAGCTGGTAGTTTTGAATTGCTGACCATGAGATTAGCAGCTAGATTTGTAACAGCTACACTACCAGATCTGCTTGCAGATATGGTTTAGAGAGACAGAAACACCACATTCAAATGTATGTAGCCCTAGGTGGCGGATCTGCTGAATAACAACAGCTTCCTATTTTGATGTTTTTGTTTAATAAAGGCTTCCACAAGGAATAATAATAATAAACAATGAGAGCATGGATGATGAGCTTAGAGAAAGAACTGTTCATTATAGACTGTCTGTTAATTTTATGTAGAGAAAAATGTGTATGTGTTTATGTTAGAAAACTATTACTATGAAATGTAGATGAGGCTCTGGGTCTACAGGAAACAAAAGGAGAAGGCATCACAACTTTCTAGTGTACCACACAGGCTTGTGTATTAGTAGGATGCTGAAATCATTGTCACTGGAAATTCAAATACTTCAGGAGGACAGGTATCAGAAGGCATCCTAAATACTCTAAGAGAAGTGAAAGATGAACCAGTTCTGAAAGGTTAGCCATTGAAAACCTTATGAATAAAAGCAAAATAGTATCTGATATAGTGCCACAAGATGAGTTTTCATGGTTGGAAGGCATTCAAAATTGACTGGTAAAGATCAACCTCTTCAAAGTAGACTAGACTTTAATGGCCTGGACATTTACTGATGGGTCATGACTGAAAATTAGAAGTAACAGCTACAAACATTCATGAATTGTCACAACATGGAAGGTATATAAAAAGCATGAGTCTAGAAAAACTGGAAGTAGTCAAAAACAAAATGGAAAACATAAAGATTGTTATCCTATGCATTAGTAAGTTGAAATGGACAAGTTGGTTAGCCATATTGAATAGGATAATCATGTAGATTGTGTGACAAGAATGACAAATTTAAAACATATGGTTTCACATTCATGGTTAAAATGAACATTTACATATCTATCTTGAAGTACAATGGTGCCTTTGATATTATAATATTTATACACCTACAAGGAAGACCAGTTAATATCACTGTTACTCAAATTTACTCACCATCCACTAAAGCCAATGATAAATAAACTGCAGAATTCTATTACCTTATTTACTCTGAAATTAATCAAACATACAATCAAGAAGAATTGATAATTACTGATAATTAGAATATGAAAATTAGACACAAAGAGGAAATATAAGTAGTTGAAAAGTATGGCTGTGATGACATAAATAATGCTGAGGCCACATGATAAAATTTTGCTAGAACAACCTCACATTCATTGCCAATATGTTTCTTAACAACATAAAAGTTGACTATACATGTGGACTTTGCTAGATGGACTAAATAGAAATCGAACTAGCTGCAAGTACGGCTACAAGATGATGGAGAAACTCAATGTCGCCATCCCAAAGAAGCCAAGAGCCTACTGTTGAAAACACAAGCAACTACTCATGCACAAGTGCACGTTGAAGTTAAAGAAAATTCAAACAATTCTACAAGGCCTAAAATATGACCCTGAGTATATTCAATCTTAATTTAGAATTCACTTCAAGAATACTGCTCATTGAATACTAATGACCAAAGACCAGACAGGTTGTGAGGTGACATCAAAAACAAAACATAAAGACTACACAAGGTGATTAAAAACACAAGAAAGAAAAAGGAAGTGACCAAAATAGAAGACAGAAGAAACTCTGGAACTTGCTCCTGAACACAGCATAGAGTAACTGGAAGAAATGATATGTAAAAGAGTTGAATAGAAGATTTCAAAGGAAGTTGGAGAACCCAAAGTATTGTAATGAAAAAAATAAGGGACAAAAATCAACCCTTGAGTTGCAATACTGAAGCACCTTCTGTGAAAAATATTGATTGGGGTTGTTGTTGTTGTTGTTAAGTGCCACCGAGTTGATTCCGAATCATAATGACCCTGGATAGGGTTTCCAAGGAGTGGCTGAAAGTTGGACAGTGAACAGGAAGACCAGAGAAGACTCAATTCTTATAAATAATGGTACTGGTAAAGCATATTCAGTATACCATGGACTGCCAGAAGAATATTCAAATCTGTTTCAGAAGAAGTAGCTTGCTTCTTAAAAGCAATGACTTTGTCTCACATACTTTATCAGGAGAAGGGCATCATGAGTGTCAGTGAAAAAGAGGAAGACCTTTAATGAGATGGAATGACACAGAAGCTACAAAGAAGAGTTCAAAAATAGGAAAGACTGACAATGCACAGGACCAGGCAGTATATAGGCCTCGTGGACAGAGGATCGGTGTGAGTTAGAACAGACTGAACGGCACCTAACAAAAGCAACAATAACACAGAGGAAAGTTTGTTTTGTTGCTGTTAAGTGCCATTCAGTCAGGTCCGACTCATAGCAACCCTATAGAATTTCCAAGGAGCAGCTAGTGGGTTTGAAGCACTGACCTTGAGGTTAACAGTCTAGTGCTTATCCTACAGTGCCAAACCAGGACTCCACATAAAAAAGAGGTCGTTTGGAGGATGAATGAGTATCTCCTATGTCTAGCATGGCTTTGGTCACTGAGTAGCAATTCCTATGCCACAGAGCTAGTTCTTTTGGTTCTGCTGGACCAAGCAGCAAATGAGATATATTTTCTATATTTTCTAATCTCTATATTCCTCCCCCACTAATGTCATGATCTCCTCAGGGGTCAGAGCATGTCATGCTTTAGACTTGAGATAACACAGCAGATACTCACTGCTTTGTGACTTTACATATATTATCATGTAAATATTATCATTTCCTGCAAGGTATATTAAAAAAAAAACACATTTTAAATATTGTAAACTCAAATTCAGAATTAGGAATCTGATTAATCTTATACAAATAGCAAGCAATAGATTTAAGTTCTGAAAAAACACGTTTCCAATGCACCATGCGTAACATAAACTTGTTGTATGTAAGTCCAAAATATTATAAATGCTTCCAAAGAAACACTCACCAAATACATCTTCAGTGTGCTTAACAACTGAACAACAATCATGAATATCAGCAATGTTATTAGGGAGACCAGATGCATAGTCTAACACAAGAAAGGCAATGCATGTAGGAAATGAATTAGATTGCATTTTAAATAATTGCCTGTGGACCAAAAATGTTTCAATGTTTCCTTAAATTTTTACATCTGACAACAGTATTACTTTCAAAATGTGCTGCGATAATGACCAAAAAATAATTATTTTTAAGCATGGTGATTTTTCTCCATTTTGATTTTTGATAATAGTTATTTGTATTTAAACTTCTTGACATTGGAAAACAGACTTTTTAAAAAACAAAATGTAATGATGGCATCTGCTATCTTGTGCTTTTAAAGAGTGTTCAAAATAATTATCATTATTGTGTTCCTACCTCCTGCTGTTTTTGTTGATGATGGCAGTGTTAAGGTATTCTAGACGTACATTCAATTCATAATGACGCTATGTACAATAAAATACAACAGTACCTGATTCTCTATCATCCTCACAATTGTTGTTTTGTATGAACACCTTGTTGCAATCGCTGTGTTAATCGTTTTCTCTGACCCAGTGCTTTGCCAAACATGATTTCTTTCTCCAGGTACTGGTCCCTTCTAGTAGCATGTTGAAACTACGTGAGATGAAGTCTTGCAATCCTTGCTCCTAGGAATCATTTTAACTGTACTCTTACAACACAAATTTCTTCATTCTTCTAGTAGTTCATGGCATGGTGAATACTTTTTACCGATATCATAATTCAAAGGTGTTCGCTCTTAGATTTGCCTTATTCATTGTTCAACTTTCGCAGTCATATGAGATGACTGGAATGCCACATCTTGTGTTGGGTGCACCTTAGTCCTCAAAGTGACATCCTTGCTTTTTAACACTTGAAAGAAATCTTTTGTAGCAGATTTTCCTGATGCAATACGTAGTTTCATTTCTTAACTGCTGCTTCTGTGACCTTTGACTGTGGATCCAAATAACATGGGACACAGATTCAACCTCTACCCTACTGGCCCACTAGCCTGGCTTCACTAAAATTTGAGTCCTTCAACCATGCCTTGCCACCACCATTGTTGTTGTTAGGTGCCATCGAGTCGGTACCGATCCATAGTGACCTAATGCACAGCAGAATGAAACACTGCCTGATCCTGGGCCAACAGTAGTTGCCACACTTGAGTCCATCAATAATGCCACTTGGCCAATCCATCTCGCTGGGGGTTTTCCTCTTTTTCTGTGACCCTCCACGTTACCAAACATGATATCCTTCTCTAGCAACTGGTCCCTCCTGACACTACGTCTGAAGTATGAGAGATGAAGTTTGGCCATCTTGGCCTCTAAGAAGCACTCTGGCTGCACTTCTTCCAAAATGGATCTATTGTGGACCCTAAATAGACCAACAGGAACAAGCCAGTTGTTTTTGAAATTTGCATCCCACCTGAGGCTAATCAAGCAAAGTTTGATGAGGAAGAGCTGATGTGCCTACGTCTACAGCCCATCATTATCGATCTCAAAGCTTCATGTGGCAAGTTCAAGGACAAAAGAGTGGGAACAAAGGGTCTTGGTTTCTCAGATTGCACGGGAAAAACCTAGAGTAAAGGGTATAAACCTGAAGGATATGATATGTTAGTAGAGTGTCTTGGTGTAAAAGAGATACCACAGCAAAAGCTACCACTGCATAAGATCCAAGAGCTGACTACTGAAGTTGAAAACAAACACAACAGTAAAGAGGTTGGCCTTTGAGAAGAAATTGACCCCTCTGTTGTTGGCTCAACATGTGGCAAACCTGAAACAACAATTGGTGGCTTCTTAACTGGAGAACAGATGCTTCAATCAATCATACTGATTTCCATGGGACACTAGTTTAATCCCTGCCACTACTCCTAGAAGTAGTGAGGAAAAACTAGTTCTCCCTGAAGTAATTCTAGGTGTTTTCTCCCTGAAGTAATTCTAGGTGCTTTCTCCCTGAAGTAATTCTAGGTGATTTCTCCCTGAAGTAATTCTAGGTGCTACTTCAGGGAGCAATATCACCTTTGGGGCCTTTTCAAATAACAACCTTGTCATGTATGCATACTATTCTCAGCCTGAACAGTTCTCTCAAACTGTCAAATTTTCAGAACTTGAGAAGCACATAATAGAGCAACAGGCAACTCTGGGTTGTGATCAGGATGCATAGAATCACCTTTCTACAGGTCTGCAGGGAACCTTGCTTATGTAACTGATAAATTTTTGCCTGAAAAGGTGATCACCTAGGCCTTGCAGTTTTGAACCAAGTGGAATCTTAGCAACAGAGTTCCCTGGGAAAGAGAAATGAAACTGCCCAGTATCTCTAATTTGCTACCTACCCAAAAATTCAACTTGGAGTGGACTGGAGAGGATTAAAGCAAGGGAAGAAAAAAGGGAGAGATTTAGCAAAACATTGAGTCCATTTGTATTGCAGGTCTGTGTCCCTGGGTGGTGTGACTGAAGAATTGCTGATTCAAAGCTACCCAGATGTACCTCAGAAGTAATGTCACATGATCTGCTTCCTAAAGTTCACAGCCTAGAGAACCTTATGGTTTCAGTTCTGCTCTGTATACATCAGATCCACAGCAGTGCTATGACTCAGGATTGGCTTGACAGCAACCAACAATAGTATATTCCAGATGACAGAACAGATGCCTACATGTAGGGCCAGGCAGGGCACTGAAACAAATGAGGCAGCCTGAGAATTGGCTTATTGGATTTGCAAGAACATATTTTTCTTAGCCACAAATAACTATACTTCTTGATACCTGCAATCAATTCACTTGGCCATTTTTCCAATTTTCCATTTTTTGATAACAACCCAGACATAAAGAAATATTTTATTATGTGAAAAAAACAAACAAGCAAAACAAGTATGCAAAAGCTATGAAATATGTACTGATCAGTCAGGTGGATCATGAGCGAGGTCATAAAGCCAGGGGTCGTGGAATGCTGGGGATGGCAGACATCAAAGGTAATGTTTCGACATTGTCTGGAAGACAGGCAGAGTAGCAAGACATTTGGATTATTAATATTATTTTAATTATTGAAATAATTCTGCTTCCTTCATGACATGAGTGGGGATACTGCTATGGATTGAAGTGTGTTCCGCTATAAATTGTGGATTTAATTTAATATCACATGATGTGATAACCTTTCATAATGCATTCTAATTTAATCAATAGGGTGAGGGCATATCAGTATAAGGGTGGAACCTAAACTGATATTTCTGAGCTATATGAAGAGCAGTAATGAGACACACACCGACACAAAGAAGACAAGTGCCACACAAGGAACCAAGGAATACCCAGGATTACTGCCAAGAAAGGAACAGATGGGGCCCAGACCAGAACTGTGAGAAAATAATGTTTTTCCTTTAAAGCCACCCACATGGATTTGTGTTGCAGCAGAACTAGGGAACTCAGACAGATAAGCTCAATTAGTTGTTTTATATGTAAAACTATGAACTAAGCAAAGTCCCATCAATTAACATTTCCCCCCATTATGTTTAGGTTGTTTAACCTTCTGAGGTTTATCCAGTGCCTATGAAATTATATTATCCAAATAAAGAAATGTGAGAGACACTAAATGACTACATTTTATGATGTTAGTTTCTCAGTTACAAAACATCCATTAGCAAAGACAAAGATATATTCTACTTTATAGTTTAATGAATGCATTTTTAATACTGTCTTTACTTGAATAATAGCATTATTCCAGACCACTGATTAGTTTTTTGGTTTTCTATTTCTTTTTTTGGAGGGGGGTAAGTCCTAGACTGCTAGCCACAAGGTCAACAGTTCAAACCCACCAGTTGCTCATTGGAAATGCTATCCAAGGTTGCCTGGCAATTTACAATACTAGGCTGATAATTAGAAAATCCTAGTCACAGTGGCTAAATGCTTGGCTGTTAACTAAAAGGTCAATAGATGGAACCCACGAGTTAGTCACTCAGCGAGGATAATGATATGCAGTCTGCTTCATAAAGAAGTCAGCCGTGGCAGGCTTGCAGGATATACCCTTTGGTTGGTTATTTAAATGATTATATATTCCTGAGTGATTTGTGTACATCAAAAAAACAGAGACAAAAAACCCAGAGGGAACAGAAGCAAACACTGTTGAATGATGATGCATGCAGGGGACTGTAATCATTGCAATGAAATGATGACTGTAAAACCTAAGTTTTTCCACATAAACTATCACTGAATTCATAATAAAAAACTTTTAAAAAAAAAGAAAAAGAAAAAGAATAAAGACCCAGCAACTTTAGGAGGCACTTCCAGCCTGTCCTTTTGGAGTAGACTCTATTGCAGTGGGTGTGGTTTTTGGTTTGTTAATTAGTAAGTGCCTTTCCCTTGTGAAAGAATCTCAAAGATGTATAGGACAATGATACAATTTTCTGCTGATTTTTAACCTTTTCTTAATTCTTTGATTTCAATTCAGTGAAGTGGAACTTTTGAATCAAGGTGAGTTTGTTCCTGCTGACTGGGTCTTATTGTAGACAGACTAATACCGAAACTAAGCATAAATGGGACACATGTACATCACACATTTTCCAAGACACAGGCAAAAGATGAAAGATACTTAGATTTTATGGGAAATCTCCTAGCATTTAAGTGTTGTCTCAGTATTTTTGCAGTATCTTGGGAAATCAATCCTATCTGTGAGAACTGTCCATCTTAGACTTCAGATTTGTCTAGAAAAGACATAGGAGGTTGATGCAAGAAGAAAGACTTGTATCTGGGTAAATGGGAGAAGGTTGGAAACGTTTTTGTAATTAAGAGGTTCTGAAGTGTTTGGGGAAGGAAAGAATGAGCAAAAATGGTGAAAGTCTTAGTGTTCCTTCTACTGGATCTCCTTGTACAACCTCCAAAGTCAAAAACCAAACCCAATACCAACCACTGAGTCAAATCTGACTAGGGTTTCTGAGACTATAAATATTTACAAGAGCAGAAAGTCTCACGTAGCGGTTATGAATCGGGCTGCAAACCACAAGGTCACCAGTTCAAAACCACCAGCTGTTCCGTGGGAGAAAGATGAGGCTTTCTGCTCCCGTAAAGATTTACAGCCTGGGAAACCCTGTGCAGAGTCACTATGAGTTCGAACTGACTCCATGGTACATAACAACAACAAAAATGTAGTTAGGAGCCTGACATCTTATCCACCAGTGCACCACCAGTGTTCCTTACATATCCTTTAAGAATATGTATAAAAAAGAAGTCTAAATTGTGTTTTCCTGTTTGGTAATTGTGAGTCACAGCTTTAATGAAGTTGCAAGATATGAAGACTTTAAATTTTATGATGATGGAGGTAACTGGCTGAGTTTAAAAGTCACTTTTCTGCCTGTAAGAACAAGGTTGCTACATGAATTTTGGGGAAGAGGAATCTGGAGATGAAAAGAGGGCAAGATGTAATTCCTGCTAGATTTTGTGTTTTCTGAGACTCAGGATGAACATTTTCTATCTACTCTGGCAGCCAGTGGCAATTGAGGGAAACACAAGATTATATCCTAGAAGTCATTTCCTAGAAATCTAAAATGTAAACACACATCCTGCAAAGATTTGCTCACATGGCTTTGATGGAGCCAAGGAGCATTTTGACATTTAGATCAACTTTACAGTAGTGAGGGTGGAATCTTTGAGTGGCAAACATAGTTAAGGGCTTGGCTAGGAATCCATGCAGAGGCATTTTGTTAAAAAAAAAAAAAAAAAAGGGGGGGGGAGTCAGGCAATGACTTATAAAACATCAGAGTCATTGCAATTAATTCCTATGGAGCTGAGTTCTACTCTGAACTGCATGGGGTCACCATGAGTCAAAACAGCAGTAACTAGTATCACTGGCTTTTCATAAGAAAAACAGATAAAGATAATATCAAGGGCTTTGTTTTTAAGTGATCTTGAAGAGTGACCCTGTATTAGATTTCTGAGGAGTGGTTGGTGGACTTCAATCACCGAGCTCCTAGTTCTCAATCCAATGACTATCCTACAGTGCTATATCATGAGTTTTAGAATCATATACACTTGAGTCTGTGTCCTAACTTTATTATTTACTGTCCAGGAACTCTGAAAATATCACTTAAGTTTCAGAAATTCATCCTCCTTATGACAAACAGTAAGACAAATACCCATCTTTCAGGGTTCATATAAAAATAAATGAAGTTGTGTAATTTCAATTACTTATGAGAACATATTTAGCATTAAATAATTGTTTCTCTTTCTTTTTTTTGAAATTGTACAGACTTCAGAGAGTACCTCTCAAATGCTACCATTTGATTATAAATTGTCTTTACGTTATGCATAATAAATAATAGATTGAGTTTTCTTCTAATTGAATCCATATAAAATCTTTCATATCCTTCATTTAGTTTGCTTTGAATAACAGAGAACCATGGAGTCTGATCCAAACCAGAAACAACCTCGGTCAATGCTAGTTTGGGATGTTATCAAGATCCATTAAAAAAGAAAAAGAAGAGCCAAAGAAATTTAACACATAATTAAGAAATTGCTTTTGGTCATATGACCTGAAACTGTAAGTATTAGAATCCTTATAAATAACCATCCGTAAGTCAATTTAGGAAGTAATACAGCACATGGTTGCATTGCATTGTGAAGACACATCAGGAATGTTTAAAGAAGGAAGTAAAATTTAAAGGAACATTGTCATTTAAATTCTATATGGTTCAACTTACATGAAATATTTGGAACAGGCTTAGGGACAAAATAGGCTTAGACCCCCAAATACAATGGGGGTCAACAATGGTTACAAAGAGGATTGCTTAATGGATACAGAGTTTCTGCTCTGGTGGTGAAAAGTTTTGGAAATAATGATGAATGCACAATATAGCGAATGCATTGAATGTTACTAAAGTTTCCAATGAAAAATGGGTCAATGGACTGTTATATATTTACCACGATTATGAAAACAACAAAAGCCATGACAACAACAAACTCCACAGCACTGACCTCCTTTCTTGTGATTTAGAACACATGTTGTTGTTGTTATGTGCCGTGGAGTCCGTTCCGACCCATAGTGACCCTGTACAGGGTTTCCGTGGCTGTAAATCTTTATGGGAGCAGAAAGCCTCATCTTTCTCCTGCAGAACAGCTGGTAGTTTCGAACTGCTGACCTTGAGGTTCGCAGCCCGATTCGTATCCACTATGCTACCACAGCTCCTTTTAGAACATATACTAGGATAAAAAAATTTCAGTTGTGGCCTCATACACAGACTGAATAAAGACTGTGTACCAATAGTGTTCCTGGTGGTCAAGGTAACGGTGACTCCAAAACTGATGCTAGAGATAAACAGAAATTGGGGTACAAGATATTTGTGAACATTTGAACACAATTATTTCATGAAGAGAAAAGAGGAACACTTTCAAACTGATATTTTATATATGATTTGAATGCATATGTCTTAGTTATCTAGTGCTGCTATAAAAGAAGTACAAATGGAAACCTAACAAGTAAACTGATTCTCTCATAATTTAGGAGAGCAGAGTCCAAATTCAGAAAGGCAGTTCTAAGGGAAGCTTTCACTCTCTCTGTTAACACAGGGAAAAGGCCCTTGTCTCCTTTAATATCTGTGGACCCAGCATTCCTTGGAGATATTCCCGTGTGGTGGCATCAGTTTTCCCCTGGGTCAAGGTTCTTAGTACAGGTTCCCTAGATCAAAATGTCCTGCTTCACTCCAGACTCTTCTTTTCTGTGGGTAGGAAGTCCCTCGTTCTCTGCTTGCATCTCACATCTTTTATTTCATGTAATATAAAAGGTGATTCAGGTCACAGCCCAGGAAACTGCCTATTACATCAGATCAGAGCTGAGACCTGAGTGAGGGAGCCATATCCCAGGTACTGAGTCTCTTACAACTGGTTAACTTGGATCACACCATGAGGGGATGCATACATGATTAATTAACTGCCAGAAAACTGAGATTCATGTACCAGTCAGTTGACACACAATTTGGGAGGACAGCATTCAAGGCCATGACACCTAGTTCCGGAATTATTTTGCCATATCCCATACTAGTTAATGTTCTCCAAGGACCTGACTCAGCCATGGTAATGAAGTTGGTTTACTAACTTTCAAAAGACTAGGGATCATAAGGAAGTTGTACTTGAGCCACTTATCAGGAGATAAAAATATCTTCTTCTGTCCATGAAGACCTTCAGGACTTCAGTACCAACGAATGTCAGTGCAGAATACATGTGGAGAAGATGAAATCCAAATTAGAAATGCTCATACTGTGCTTGAGGAACAGATAGACATTCTGCCCTGGGTTCTGTACAAGTCTATCAGCTGGGCCGCTTGATGTGAATTGAAAATAAGCTGACATGTTACAGCAATCTGAACTGAAAGTTTGCCTTGGTTAGTCTATTAATGGGTAGCAAAGAAAATCTACATCAAGTTGTAACAAAGCAAAAGGATGAAGAAAAACAAACTACAACAAAGAGGGAAAAGAAAAAGCATTCATTGTAAGTAACTAAATGGACAGAAGCATTGGAATAGACTTTTAAAACTTGTCAGACATATTCTAAAGTATATGGAAAGCAAGCAGTTTCTCCAAATGTACACACTCACTTTTGTCTGCCTATTATAGTATGGAGATGAGAATTGTTGCTACTAAGTATCATTGTTGTCGTGGTTATGTGCTGTGGAGTCCGATAGGACTCACAGTGACCCTGTACAGGGTTTCCGAGGCTGTAAATTTTTGTTGTTGTTACGTGCTGTTGAGTCCGTTTCGACTCACAGCGACCCTGTACAGGGTTTCCTAAGCTGTAAATCTTTATGGGAACAGACAGCCTCCTCTTTCTCTTGCACAACAGCTGGTAGTTTCGAACTGCTGACCCTGAGGTTAGCAGCCTGATTTGTAACCACTATGCTTAAGTGTCACAGGTGTGCTTAATTTCACAAGAATCCTTGTGCTTAGATATAGTCAGTGATTGAAACCCACCAGCAGTTCGATAGGAGAAAAACGAGGCTGTCTGCGCCCATGAAGATTTATAGTCTCAGAAACCCTTTATAGGGTCACTTTGAGTCAGAAATGGTTCCTTTTCAATAGGTTTGGATTTTGGTTATTTAATTAGCAATCACCAAGGATATGGGGACGTCATGGCATATCACTGTAGGATCAGAACAAGACTGAGAACCACAAGGTCAGCAGTTCAAACCCACCAGTTGCTCCTTGGAAACCCTATGCAGGATTACTATGAGTCAGAATCCACTCGACAACGCTTAACAACAACAAAGGATAGAGGAGTGGGAGGAATCGCTATCTCTCCAGGGACAGAGCTCTTAAGAAGCATGTGTTTTTGTTGTTGTGAAGTGCTGTCGAGTCAGTTCCAACCCATAGCGACCCTGTATAGGGTTTCCAAGGAGCAGCTGGTGAGCTTGAACCACCGATCTTGTAGTTCAAATGGCTTTGCAGTCTGGTGCATTAACCCACAGCGCCACACCAGGACTCCGTTTCATGTGTACGCTCTTTTAATGTTCATAAGCTGAGTGTAGAGAATGATGACACCATAGAGAAGTGGTTCTTCAACTTCAGAATTACTGGAAGGGCTGATCAAAATCATAATGCTGGGTCCCAGCCCCAGTTTCTGATTCAGCTGTGAGACCTGAGAATGTGTGTCTCTAGTAAGTTCCCAGATGATACTGTTGGTCAGGGAGTAACACTGGCTTAAGGGATGGAAGCTCTGTGTAGTTGGAGGAATCTGGTTTCTTGCATCTCTGTGTTTATGAGAGCTGCCTGCTGATCAGTGCTATCTGGATCTAATTTATTAAAGTCTTTATACAGACTGAATCTGCCATCATGACCCCAACTAATCAAGAGCCCTTAAAAATAAGGAGAGATTAGAGATTGTATGAACATTTCACTGGGACTTTACATAAATATACAAGAGAAAATGATCCTGGTGATGAGATGGAACAAATGTATGCAAGAAAATAGAGGTAGGAAGAAAAAAGAGTGAACTAGAGGCTCGATTAGAAATGGTGATCCTGGTGGTGTTGGGCCCTGGTGCTACGGTATCTTAATCACTGAGCTGCTAACCCACCAGCTGTTCCGTGGTAGAAAGGTATAACAGTCTACTTCAGTAAAGATTTATAACCTCAAAAACCCCATGGGGAAGTTCTGTTCTGCCCTAAGAATCCCTATGAGTCAGCATTAATCCACTGGCAGTGGGTTTTTGGAGCAAATCAATAAGACTGACCTAGCTGGATTTGCATTAGCAAAATAATGGATTCTCAAGATATAAAGTGAAGTTCATTAATATACAGCCTAAATGTCTGATAGAATAGAAACTTTAACTCAAATGGAGAGAAGAAAAGTTCTCCCTAAAGGAGAACTGAAACATACTGTGTGTAAGAATTATTACCTGAAGGTTAGGTTACAGAGCTATGGATATGAAGGCCAAAAGATCAATTAGGCTATTGCTATCATCCTGTCTGGTCCTTGGAAACCCTATACAGGGTTGCTATGACTCAGAACTGACTCAAAGGTACTTAACAACAACAACAAAATTACACAGGTTTTTACCAGCAGGGCAAGCTTTGGACAAAAAATCACAGTCTCGGTTTCCTCTTTTGTAAAATAGGAATGATGGTCTGGCAAGTCATTACAATGGTTAAATGACACTATGCAGAGTCGCTGGAGAAGGATCTCATGTTTGGTAAGGTGAAGGGTCAGAGAAAAGAGGAAGACCCCCCAATGAGATGGATTGGCCAAGTGGCAGCTTCGATGGACTCAAGCGTGGCAACAGTAGGTAAGGTGGCCCAGGGTCGGGCAGTGTTTTGTTCTGCTGTGCATAAAGTCACTATGGGTCAGTACTGACTCGATGGCACCTAACAACAACAACAAATGCAGAGGAAACTCTCAGCACAATGCTATGCTGTAAATGTGCAACTATTAGCTATAGCGTCAGACAAGGACCGTTGATAATACATTGGATTTAACGTTGGACTTCTAATCAAAAGGTTAGTGATTTGAACCCAGTAGCCTTCTGTGGGGAGTGTGGTGACTTCATATGATAAGCACTGGACTGGGAACCACAATGTTCATGGTTCAAGCACTCCAACTGTTCTGCAAGAGACAAATGAGGCTTTCTGCTCCCGCAAAGATTTATAGCTTTGGAATTCCTACACAGGGCTGCTATGAGTTAGAAAGCACTCAATGGCACTTAACAACAAAAGCTTTCTATGGATGAAAGAAAAGACTGCTTCTAGAAAGATGTGCAGCCTTGGGAACTCTATGGAGCAGTTCTATTCGATCCTATAAAGTCTGGATGAGTTGGAATACAATGGCAGTAGGTTTCATTTTGTTTTTAAACCTCCACAGCTAAGGTGGAGGAAATAGAGAGGGGAGAATACATCCAAGAGACATTCAGAGAAGCACTTTGAGAACTTTGTAATACGCAGCTACACATGTTGATAGAGTAAATTAGACTCAAATGAACATTTCAAAGAAGGTTTACTAAGTGTGTGGAAAAATGAAATTAAAAGATAGTAAAATTTTTCCATGAACTGTTTGAGGCCTCCTCATCTTAATTGAGTTGTTAGTTTTAAGTGCCTACGAGTTGGTTCCAACTCATAGTAACCCTGTATTGCATTTCTGAGGAGCAGGTGGTAGGTTTGAACCACCAACCTTGCAGTTTGCAGCCCACTGATTAACCTGCAGCACCATACCACGATTGCACTAGGGCCCCTGAAAATAGTGATGGAGGAGAAAGAAATTCTGACAACTAGTAAAATGAAATGGAACAATGATGTGGGCTTTTTATTCTTTTCTTTATGTTTGTTAAAGGTAGAATGGGGAAGCCTTTGAACAAAATGGAATGTTTTTATATTGCTGATGTCTAAACAACGATGCAAAAAATCTGCCATGGTTACTATGCCTAATTGAAATAACAAATTCATTGCCTACCAAACCTGATGGGCCTTCTGATGACAATGTTTCTTCCCAATTCAATTAGAAGCACTGGAGAGAATATTCTCCAAGTTAAAATGGCTCACTTCCAAGAAAATCTTGTCAACATATTTGTAAATGCTTCAGGTGACCCACAAATTCAGAAAGTGAATTCTGTTAGATTGACTGTGGAAACAAGTGGTTATTGGTGATTACAAGTAATTCATTTCCACAAGAAAATGTAAGGTATTACAGAGGTCTAGGCATGCTGTCCTAAACTCAAAAGCATCAGAAGCCTCGGTGTGGCACGGTAGGATCAGAACTGGACTGAAACCATAGGTGGGCAGTTCAAACTCACCAGGTGCACTTTGGAATCCCTACACAGAGTCACTACAAGTCAGAACACACTCAACAGCATTTAACAACAACAGGCATGCTGTCATAAACTCTAAGGCATCATAAGGAGCAATCTTGATGCGGTTTTTAAATGAGTTGTAATAACACTACAGTTGCAACACTCAGTGTAAATTTCAGCGCCATCCTTCTCTCTAAACAAACTTGAAGGCCTCGTTGGAACTGTGATGACATTTTATTGATGTAACTATGTGACCTAGAGTGATTGAAAACTTGGAGAAGCTTACAACACTAAAAGTTCCTCAAGACCATTTTCCCATGGTAGGCATTCTGTTTATTTTTAATACAGGATTTCCCCTCCATAACCCATCTACTTTATAATTTGATCTGCCTGGTTTCTTTTATAATTTGATCTGCCTGGTTTCTTTCATATTTCAAGTATAGCACAAAATCTATACAAGCCGACCACATGCCAAAAATCCTAAAGTAGGGGTTGGGGGTTATCTTAGAGGTTCAAGATAACCCCCATGTTCTAGATTTAGGGTCTTTTTTGGTTCCAGAACACACCTCGAATTGTCACTTTATTCAAAAGCCGACAAGTAGATAAAAATGGATGGAATTTAAGTAATGGATTGACAAAGAAATAGAAAGGATTCTGTAAAAAGAAAATGAAGCTGGTGGCCTGAGCTCACTGTTGATGCATTTATCAGTGACTGCTTTTATTGCTTATTTAATAATAGCACAACAGGGAGGCTAAGGAAAGTATGAATCTTATAATTATCCAATTTCAAAGGAGAAATAAAGAAAAACACAGTTCTCTCTTTTTGTCCCACAGCATTGCAGTTTTATCTAGACAATCCTGGGAGTAATTGTTCTGTTAACATCACTATGGAATATGATTTTCTCAAAAGAAAATGACTCACAGGAGAAATCAACCAAGATCTCCAAATGAAATATATATGGGCTTGCTTAGTGTTTCAGTTCCTAGTTTAAATTGAAAGAAGAATGCCTTATCATCTGCTTTCTACAAAGGCTGAAAACAAGGAGGCCTTCTGTGGTCCTTCAGTCTTATAAAACCCCAAATTTGTAACATGGAAGTGGGTTCAGTGAATTGCTATAGGTCACATGCAACACATTAGTACTGATAGTGCAGAGCACCTGCAGAAAGATATGTTTATAAAATCTGAGATCACTATTTCCATAGTATTGAAATCAACCCACTCACACAGATCATGGATGATAAAAATATATCACAGTTTCTAACTCAAATTGATTACCATTATCTAATTATATATATATATATATATGTATATATATATATATATGACATTCTTCAGTCACATGTCTCCTAGGTATATAAAGTACTTGATTATGTCAATGATTAATCAACTATGAGTCAACTACCAAGTTTTAGTTTGTGTTGCTTGTGGTTAATATATATGGTTTGAGTCACAGTTTATAATGAAATCTTTATAATGCTATTACTCATCCCACACCTCAAATCCATTGCCATTGAGTCGAGTCTGACTGATAGAGACCTCTAGGCCAGAAAAGAACTGCCCCTGCAAGGTTGTATTAGTAGAAGCAGACTGCCACTCCTTTACCTGTGGAGCAGTTGATGATTTCCACCTGCAGATCTTTCAGTCAGCAGTCATGCATTACATCCCTAAATTGTGATGAGTACTTGTTATCATTGTTGTTGATGTTATTAAGTGCTGCCCAGTGGATTCCAATCTGTAGTGACCCTGTATAGGGTTTAACAAAGTGCTCCTCCAAATTGAACTTGATTTATTGTTTGAGACTCCGTTCATGAGGACATCTTAGTTCAGCCTCCTCAAGATCTCAACTTTATCCAGTGACTACACGTGAATAATGGCGAGCACTATTAATCAGAGTTAATCTTCACACACAATGACAAGTCATACAGCATGTCAGTGAACTGACATCCATTCAAGGATGTACTATGTGTTAAGCACTATGCCTGAAATAGGCTGTGATCTTTTCTACTGGTCATCAGAAAGTCACAATAATCATTAAGACAGATTCTACAAGTTACACAGGGAAATCATTACCATGATTCTATAGGAGACCTCCTATAAGATGAGTACAGGCCAAGTTTAAATAAGGATACTTAGAACAGAAAATCCACGTGCCACTTCTATAGTAGGGCAGCTTCTCTCTGCAACAAGCACACATTATGGAATGTTTTCACTGGTGTGACAACCCAGGGATAAGCACTGGACCAAAAAGTCCTTTTGAACTATATGGTCAGAAGTTCAAATTTACTAGTCACGCCTCGGATCTCTATGAATCATAACTGACTCAAGTGCACTTAGCAACAACAACACATTTATTTATTTGTCTTATTTTCAATAAACATTATTTTGGAAATAATACAACTAAAATGGTCTATTTTGTTCATATGAATAGACTTACAAATCAGAGAGAAGAAGAAATCTTTGCTGATTGTAGTGTTTCGATTTTTGTTTCAGACAGATCATCAAATATTTAGCTATTAGCATCTATATCTGGGAACCAAATCCAAGAGTCTCAAATGCCCCACTGACTATATGCAATTCCTGGCTGAGGGACTCAGAAAGAATATAATGACAACTGGAATATGAAGAAAAGAACCAAATAATTCAGATGGCCAATTTTAATCATCATTACAAGAATTAGCAGTCATAAATGCGAGACCTCATACTCTAGATTGTCTGCTGAAAAAAACAACTATTTTAAAGGTTTTCCAGTATTTCTGAAGAGAAGTATCTTGGTGTACTTTTAAAAAGGATAATGTAGAAGTTTTAGCAGTCCTTTTTCCTCCCTATGACAAGTGACTGCTTTATTTCGAAGCATCAATAACTGCACCTGTCTGCCTCTGAATACACATCAATTTGGCAATCCCAATACTCAAACTATACGTGAATAACTACTGCAACTAAAAGAGGCTTTCTAAAAGACCTTAAACTACCATGAAGCCTTTCATTTTAATGTCCTCTTCTACTTAAAGGGATCACATGCCAGACATGTTTATTGTAGGTCTAGCTAGTGAATTTCAATAAACCAAACATTTAGGTACCTACCATGTACAGCAGTCTAAACTGAATAAATAATCACAATGAAGAATTATCACTGGCTATTAGTTAATGTATATGTTTGTTGGAGGGGGGGTGGGGCGGGGGGGTGAACAGCCAAAACTTATAAAGCTAGGTCCTCTTTCAAGCACTAAATATGTGTGAATTCACATAATCTTCCTAATAACCCAGTAAGGGAAGTTACTACTGCCTATATTTTACAGACGAGACATTAAAGACCGAGAAGTTAAATCACTTGACCAAAGTCATACATTTCATAAGTAGCGGAACCATCATTTAAGCCAGTAAGCAGGCACAGTGGCTATGATCTTCACCATGGTATTAGTCATTAAACGACGGTGGTTCCCACAGCGTGGTGTCTTGCCTAGTAGCATCAGCGAGCGCCACGTGGGAAATTGTTAGAAATATAATTTCTCAGTACCCATCCCAGATCAGGAACTCTGGCGGTGCTGTGTATTAGGCACTGGACTGCTAAACACAAGGTCAAAGGTTCAAGCCCACCAGCAGCTCCATACACAAAAGATGAAGCTTCGCGTCCTGTAAAGATTTGTAATCTCAGAAACCTTATATAGGGTCGCTGGGATATTGGTGTGGCAGTGTAGGATAAGTAGGATAAGTCAACATCAAGATCAGCAGTTCAAATTCACCAGTCACTCTTTGTAAACCCTTTACAGGGTCCCTATGAGTCAGACCAACTAGACCATACCTAACAATGACAACAAGAATCAGGATCAATTCAATGGCAGCGAGTTTGGGATTTTCTTTTGATTTTATTCTGACTCTTTGAATTGGAAAGAGGCCCAATCTTTCACACACTCTGCAGGTAATTCTGAGCTGGACCAAGGCTGACAGTCATGAGAGGGCAGACTTAAATAGGACAGGCCCTGCTCTCAGTAAAGCCTTTGGGTCAAAGAGCATGTTTCATCTCTCACGTAAATTGTGAAAACTGTGTTGAGAAGAGCTCTGAGGTCAAACCTGGATCCAGTAGTAAACAACAGAATGACTTAGAATTGCTATGCACCATGGTCTTCAGAGAAAAGACGGGCACTATGCAGACTGCATATTTGTCACCCTAGAGACATATTAATAAATCTAGAATCTAGACACTTCAGTGTGTGATGGCAAGTTGAGAGGTCTAGATAGGGGTAATCATCCACGTGAGAAAAACAACTGAAGCCAGAGTAGATGAAAAGTACAGTGTGTTTTCAGATTCCCCTTGTAAGAGCATGAAGAAAGTATCATCCCTAGGTCCCTAGGTGATTGGAACATCTCTTATAGCAAGTAATTGATTCAAGCATCTCTCAAGGAGCTAGGAAAGAAAATTCAGTAGAAAACTGATTTGGAGGTTATGAATTCAAGGAAAGGGGTATAATAAAAGAGTGTTGTTTTTGTTATACCTCAAAACAGTTATATATATCACTTTCCGATTTAGGAAAGTTGGTGCCTAGTGTTTGAGATGTTCTGACTCATAGCAACCCTAGGTAGGGTTTCCATTAATTCTTGGTGGGTTTGAGGCACCAATACTCTAGTTATCAGTCCAGTACTAACCCTACAGTGCCACACCAAGATTCTGCTCCCCATATATAAGAGCGATGGTGGTGGTTATGTGCCATGGAGTTGGTTCTGACTCATAGTGACCCTGTATAGGGTTTCCAAGGCTGCAAATCTTTATGGGAGCAGAATGCCTCATCTTTTTCTCACAGAGCCAATGGTAGATTCAAACTATTGACCTTTTGGTTAGCACACCTACTCCTAACCCACTACATTAGCAGAGCTCCTTTCACATGTAAGAGTTCCTCTCCTAAATATTACCCTGTCCATATTCTTTATAAATTGTAGCTAAACATTTTACATAGCTTTGTCTCCTCAACTGCAGAGACAGTAAATTAATGACTCAGAGCATTAGTTCTGGACTCAGACAATCGACCTTCCAATCCCAACTCTTTTTTTGCAACTTGTTATATTAACTTGAGCAAAATTTTTTACTGTTTTAAAGTTTTAGTTCCAAGTTTTTGTTGAGATTATAACAATATGAGGTCCTACAATAAGGGACTGTGATGATTACACTTGTGCAAAACGCATAGCAAATACTCAGTAAATAATGTTGCTTGGTGCTGACAAGTCAGTTCAAACTTATAGTGACCACAAAGATGGACAAGAACTGCCCCACAGGATTTTCCTGGCTGTCATCTCTACAAAAGCAAATCTCCAGGTCTTTCCTCCATGGAGATGCTAAGTGGGTTCAAACTTCCAACCTTTCCTTAAGTGAATGCTTAACAACTGTGCCAGCAGGTCTCCTTTCAATAAATATTAGACTTCTAAATTAGACAATGAGTTCACTGTTTGTTGGGACACACAAACTTTAAGCACCTTTTGCAGTACCAAATTATCTTAAACTGCATAGAATGAAAACGACAAGAAATTTTGACTAAGGTAGCTATTGCGTATGTACTCAATCTGCAGAGCACATTGCTTGTAAAAGTTTACTTCTACATATTAAATTGCAAGCTCCTCTATGTTAGACCCAATACGTACTTTATGTCTGTTTCCATTCTCACCACATGGACTGATGCATGTTGTTATTCGATTGTGACGTGAGTTGGTTCCACTGGTAGCAGCCCTGGTATAGGGTGGGTAAGTTTGAACTGTCAACCCTGCAGTTCAAGCTAATGTTTCAGTAGAGTGCTTATCCTACAGTGCCACACCAGAACTCCATGGGAGAGACAATGCGCTATTTTATATCCATTTGCATTCTCACGACATAAACTGATGCATACTAAGAGTCAAATAAATGTGTATTAAATTAAAAAGAAAACATGACTCTAATTTTTACCATTATTTGAAATATGATCTCCACAAATACTGCACATACACAAAGACACATTTGAAATAATAATCTTAATACAGATATTCTACTGTTGCTTAAAGTTAGATGGTGTTGTTGTTAAGTGCTATCAAGTGGGTTCCGATTCATAGTGATGCAATATAGGGTTTCTGAGGAGCAACTGGTGAGTTTGAACTGCTGACCTTGTGGTTCAGACTGAGCTTTCGGTCTAGCGCTTTATCTTGCTTAATTTTCATTTAACCTCTATAAGTACTCTTGAATATGATGAAATGTTGTTTGTTTGTTTTTCTTTTTCCATAGCACTAGTTACCTATGTACTTTGACTTTCATTCAGAAATGTTTTACCTATTTTTACTGAGTTAATGTTTTCTAAAGTTCTCTTTCTCAGTCTAGAAAGTGTGCCAACATTAACAATGTTACATAACAAAGAGACGCATTTCTCTGCATGATCATTCTCCATTGCTGGCCTTTAAAAATGCTTTACTCGCTTCTCTTACGTTGAAGAAAACACAAAAACCTCAGGTGGACTACATACTGGAGCTAGGCTCATACAGATTAAGCAGTGAACTTCAACCTTTACCCCTGGAACCAAGTTTGATAGGCACAGAGTTCTCCTCCTTGAGCTGCCTGGACACCTTAAAAAGATGATTCAGTTGACCTTTGTGACACAGGAGTCGCTTAGTGGTGCAAACAGCACACTTGGCTGCTAATCAAAATGTTGGAAGTTTGAATATACCCAGGGATGCCAATAGGAAAGAACACACTCAGCATTTCTCAAACTGAGGGAAGTAAAGAGAAAAATCAAGCTTTGGCTTACAATATCGAAGCATTCTATAGACAAAATATTAAATGATGCAGAAAGAATCAAAAGAAGATGGAAGAAATACACAGTCACTGTACCTAAAAGAAATGGTCAATGCACAATCGTTTCAAGAGGTAGCATATGATCAAGAGCCAATGATCCTAAAGAAAGAAGCCCAAGATGTATTAAAGGCATTGACATAGAACAAGGCACCGGGAATTGATGGAATACAAATTGAAATCTTTCAACAAATTGATGTAGCCCTGGAGGCACTCACTGATCTATGTCAAGAAATTTGGAAGACAACTACCTGGCCAACTAACTGGAAAAGATTCATATCTGTGCCCATTCTAAAGACAGGTGACGAAACAGAATGCAGAAATCATTGGACAATATCATTAATATCACAAGTAATACCATGCTAAAGATCATACGAAACGACTGCAATCATACATTGACAAAGAATTTCCATAGGATAAAGCTGTATTCAGAAGAGGATGTGGAATGAGGCTTATTAGTACCGACATCAGATGGCTCTTGGATGAAAGCAGAGAATACCAGAAAGATGTTTACCTCTGCTATACTGAGGATGTAAAGGTTTCTGATTATGTGGATCATGATTAGCTATGGACAATATTGCAGAGAATGAATATCTGGAACACTTAATTGTGCTCATGAGGAACCTTTACATAGACGAAAAGGCAACTCCCTTGATTTGGACACACCATCAAGAGGGACCAATTCCTGGAGGAAGACATCCTGTTTGGTGAAAGAGGCAGTCAGTAAGACACGTGCTGCAACAATGAACTCGAAAATGCTGCTTATTGCAAGAATGACAGAGTACCAGGCTACACTTCATTCTGTGCCTCCATGCTGTGAGGAAGCCCAAGCAGCCAGTTCACATGAAGAACCAAGGCCTTGACCCTCAGTTCCTTGGAGAGCCCAGCCCACAGCTAGCACCAACTTGCCAGCCATCAGAACAGACCTAGAAGCACAAAGGAGGAAGACAAGACATGACCTGAGGCTCCAAGGATCTTCCTACAGAGCCAGCAGAAAAAGAGCCTTCTCTGAAGCTGTTTTGGTACTTACCAACTCACAGGGACCAGATGCACAATAGAGAGAAACACTGCCTGGTTCTGTGCCAAGCTCACAATTATTGCTATGCTTGAGCCCAATGCTGCTACCACTGTGTCAGTCCATCTTGTTGGAGGTCATCCTCTTTTTTGCTAACCCTCCATTTTCCCAAGCATGAAGTCCTTCTCCCGGGACTTACTGATATGGTCCCTCCTGATAACATATCCAAACTATGGGTAGGAGAAATTATTAAAATAGTCCATCTTCAGGAATATGTTTTTATTGTTGAGTGCCTTCAAGTGGATTCAGACCCATAGTGGCCTGTATGGGATTTCCAAGGAGCAGCTGGTGAGCTTGAACTGCCAACCTTGCAGTTCAAATGGCTTTGCAGTCTGGCATATTAACCCACAGTGCCTTAGACCAGACAAAGATTGTTGATTCACAGAGCAATAGAGGCCTGTGTCCCTGTGAACAGGATGAGTAGGGGGAGGAGGAGGAAGAAACGTGTTCACTGGAAACTTTAA
>NW_006408546.1:24447415-24453978 GCF_000296735.1 Chrysochloris asiatica | reverse complement strand
AACAAAGGGGAAGTGGATAAACAACCTATGGTACATGAACACAATGAAATACTATGCAACATTCAAAAAAAAATATGAATCTAGGAAACAACTCAAAATACAGATGAACCTAGAGGACATTCTACTGAGTGAAATTAATCAAGAGAACAAATATTGCATGACATCACTATTGTTAAAAGTCAAGAAAGCATTTTCACACTAAAAGAAGCATTCTTTGTGGTCTACCAGTAGAGGGAAGACAAAGAAGGTTAAATTATGACTAGAGGTAGTGTGGTTGTTATGTGCGTGGAGTCGCTTCTGACTCATTGCGACCCTGTACAGGGTTTCCAACGCTGTAAATCTTTGGGAAAAAAAAAAAAGATGAGCAGAAAGCCTCATCTTTCTCCTGCGGAACAGCTGGTAGTTTCGAACTGCTGACCTTGGGGTTTCGCAGCCCGATTTTAATCACTACGCTACCAGAGCTCCTTACAAGACTAGAGGATAGATACAAGTAACTTGGGTGAAGGGAAAATTAAAAAGTAATAAGAGGAAGATCAACAAAAATGACAGAAGCAAGGGAACATACTAGGAGGAGAGCAAAAATTTAAGGGAAAATAGATAAATACTCCTATCCACACAATCCTGCAATAACAGTGATCTAGGAACAGATGCATGAATAGACACATAGGGAGAGTGGGAGTATACCACTCTCCCTATGATCAAAGTACTTGAAAAGAAGTCTCACCATCTTTGCTTCTAATGGGCAGTCTGCTTGTACTTTTTCCTAGACAGATTTCTGGTAGTTCATGGTACTTTCAACAGTCTTCACCGACACCATAATTTAAATACACCATTTTTTCTCCCATCTTTCATATTCACTGCCCAGCTTTCACAAGTGGATGTGGTTGTTCTTTAAGTACTGTTAAATTTGTTCCGATGCATAGTGATCCTATATAGGGTTTCTAAGGAGCAGCTGGTAGATTTAAACCACTTATTCTACAGTACCATACCAGGATTCCGCAAATGTAGTTGAAGCAATGGAAAATACCAAGGCTTGAGTCAGGTGTACATCAGCCCTGAAAATGACATGTTCACTCTTTAACACTTTAAAGAAACTTTTTACCCAGTTTCTTGAATGCTCTTTCCATGAGCAATGGTTGTAGATTCAAGTTAAAAAGAATCCTAGACTTCAATTATCCTCCAATTATCATTATATTGTATATTCCTCCAATTATTCCTCCAATTATCATTATATTGTATATTGATCCAGTTGTGAGGATTTTGTTTTCTTTACCTTTCCTTGCAATTCATACTGAAGGCTGTAGTCTTTGATATTCATTGCCAAGTACTTTCATTCCGCTTTGCCTCCAGCATCTACATATCACAGCTTGCTAATGAGACTTTGACTTCATAGAGTACTAATTCCCTGATTATTTGTTCAGTAAGCAGATTGAATAAGTATAGTGGAAGGATACAACCCTGATGCACACCTTTCTAAATTTTAAACTAGCCAGGCTTGTTCTGTTAGGATGATTACCTCAAAATTTGCTCAGGCTCCACATGAGCAAAATTAGGTGTTCTAGAATATCCTTTTTTTGCAATTTAATCCATAGTTTGCTAGGATCCACAGAGCTGAATGTCTTTGTATGGTCAATAAAGCATAAGTAAGCATCTTTCTGCTATTCTCTGCTTTTAGCCAAGATCCATCTGACATCAGCAGTGATATCCCTCATTCTACATCCTCTTCTAAATCTGGCTTGAATTTCTGGCAGTTCCTTGTCAATGTACTGCTGCAAGTGATATTAAATTATCTTTAAGAAAATTTTACTTCTGTGTTATATTAATGGTATAGTTCAATAATCTGTGCATTCTGTACTATCACCTTTATTTGGAATGAGCACAAATATGGACCCCATTCAATACTATGGCCAAGTCTTCCTGGCCTAGACAAGTGAGTACTTCCAGAGCTATAGCTGTTTGTTGAAATATTTCTATTTGCATTCCATCAATGAATTGAGTCTCATTTTTGACTAATCCTTTCATTGTAGCTTAGACTTTTTCTTTTCATACCATCAGGTATTGATCATATGCTACCTCCTGAAATGGTGGAACACTGACCAATTATTTTCATACTGTGACTCTGCTGATTCCTTCCATCTTCTTTTGAGGCTTCTTCTGTCAATCAGTACTTTGTGGAGACAGCAGTTGAATATTGCAACCTGAGGCTTGAATTTTTTCTTCAATTTGTTCATCTTGAGAAATGCTGATCATGTTTTTCCTTTTGATTTTCTAACCCCAAGTCTTTTCACATGTTATTACAATACTTAAAGCTGTCTTCTTAAGCTGCCTTTTGGAATTTTGTGTTATGATCTTTTATTTCATCATTTCTAAGAAGTCCTAGTGTGGTGCTGGAGGCTAAGCACTTGACCGCAAGGTTGGTTTGACCCACCAGGCCGGCAGTTCAAATTCACCACTCACTCCTAGGAAACCCTATACAGGGTCACTGTGAGCGAAAGCTACTTGATAGCACTTAACAACAAACAGCATTAATTTAGCTGATTGTCTGTAGCACAATGGATTTACATTGATTATAGTCTTACTTTCTCTGTCCCAAAAGACTATCTGGAAACAGGAGACTGTAATTCAATCCCAACTTTTTGCACCAACAAGATGTGTGATCTTGTTTCAATTTCTTTACTTATAAATGAGATTAAATATATATTCCTCTCCTTTACCCACACAAAGTTGTTGAGAGGACCAAATTAATTGATGAGTGGGAGGGAGTTATGTAAACTCTAAACTTAGGGCAGCAGTAACTCATAACAACAGTGGCTCCACCATCACTTTCATCCTTCTCTGACTTGGTTTAGATACTATTTCACTTTCTTCCACAAGCAGTAAAAGTCTGTTCTAAAAATAACCAAATTCCTGTTGGGTACAAGTTCAAACTAGATCTACTATGTGACCATTTCCCCCCCCCCCATTATTTCTGCTACTTCCCTAACCTGAGTCACCACTGTTTCTGACTTCCTTTAAATTTGAACATGTCTTTTCAGACATATCTGATGGGATTGCTTCAAGCTGGTCTACTTGTTGATTGTTGTCTTGCATGGAAACTTACACAAAATATTCCTGATATTCAATTCCCTCATTTTTCCTTAATTCTTAAATGTGTCACACCTAGCAGAGCCCCTTAAGAGCTACCACTGTACTTCTGACATAGAGACATAAAGCAGAGTGTGACAAGATATGACTCTCATGCCATACAACAATTCTGAGGCATAACAAAGGGCCACAACCCAGCTTCCCCAAATAATCCTGGAAATATGTGGAATAATGAGGCCGATCCATTTACAACTCAAGCTGTATAGCATCTGGGACAGCAGAAGCCCTGGATGGTCTCACAGAGATGTAGATTATGTTATACATCTATGAGAAGAAAGATGCATTATACTTCCAGATTGGGTTACGTCATTTCTTAACACATTAGTGTGTCCAGATCATATGAAGTTACTCCTGTCACATTTTCAGAATCTCCCACAATTTGTCTTATTCTTTCACCAAAGTTTTGAATGTCGGATTCTCTTCTTCAAGAAAATTCCCCATTCCTCCACAACTCTGCGTGTAAACCTTAGCTAAGGCCCTTTTCTTTATGAAGCTCTTCCTGAGTACATCAGATTCGCCAGTTTCTAATTGTGAAACATCACGACTGCTTTGTATTCACTGATTTAACAATATGCATTTAGTGACAAATGTAAGTCATGTTTTACTGTTTCCAATTTTAGGACAATGGGAATAAATTGTTAAATAACATAAGACAAGATTCCGGATATGGGGTCTTCTTACTTTACTGGTAAAAACAGGTAAGTATATGTCAAAAAGTAGTGTTCGTAGGGTTCAGTTCATATATGCACAGTTTTATTACAAACAAAATGTTATTAAATACATATCTGTGATTCATGAATGGCTATGAGTAAGTTCTCTTATTAGCATTCTTGTCTTAGTGTCTTTAGGGTGCCTACACACACAAAAAAAGATACTTTTTTGTGCCATGAAGAAAAAGATTTCAAAGTCAAGACTAATATCAACTTAAAAAAACAACAACAAAAAACCTCAAATGGACACATTCCTAAACCACTGAGGATGTGCTTTAAGTTTATAGGAATGCTTCCTCATATATAACAATTATTTTTAGATGGATCAAGTTATTTTAAGGAAAGTCAGAATGAGCCAAAAGAGGGAAGATCATCAAACTTGATTAACAAAGTAACTGTGGCTGAAGTTCAGTAATGCTGGAAGAAGATAATAGAATTCGGGGTTTCAACTGAAGTTGGGGTCTCAACGTGCCATGACATTTTCAATTTTAATCAAACAACTTGGCCAGAGCAAGCTTTCGGATTGATAGATGTCAGAAACATTGAACAAAGATCAACTAGCTCAAAGGAGTGATCTTACTATCAGTCTGTTTAAGCAAAATCAGACATAATGAAAACAACTAGTCATAACCAGGGAGACATAAGCCTTGGATTTACCAATATCAGACAGAGATCGAGTTTCAATGAAAACAGAGGCATCTGAAGAGGTCCACTGGGTCAGTTAAATTTAAAGCACAAAGCTTATGGTGAGTACTTTTTTGGGTTTCCAAAAGGTCAATCCTGATTAATTTTGTCAAAGGACACAGGACAATCAGGAGAGTTTATTAGGAAGAAGTTTTAAGAAAATTGAAAACAACATTCATGAGAGAAAGGTCAGAAAACTTGTGCTAAGAATGTTTGTTTTTCTTTTTTCTTTCTTTCTTCATCACAACTATGTTCCTCCTCATTTGAGGAAAGCAAGGGCTGTCCTACAAGAGTTTCTCTAAAAAACCTTACTCAACCCACATGATCATGATCCTTCAGGTTTTTTGTTTGTTTGTTTGTTTGTTTCCCAACTCAGTGAATATTTACAAGGAAGAAGATATGAGTGCCTCAAAGATGCCAAAAATGCCATTTTTCTATGGTATAAACTGAACAATACAACAATCTTTAGTTAAGGGTTAGTTAACAGCAATGGAAACACCAAATTCTGAAGTGTATAACTGGAGGATATGTCAAGAAATAATTGTTTCACATTTTGATTTTTTGAATAATAAATGTTTCTATGATTTTATAGCAATTCTTTTTGATGTACTCTATTTTATGTTCTGATGGTATTAAGCATTGTGAAGAAAACAGACAAGATAAAGAGGACATTTGTAAAGACTTAGATTAGGAAGAGTCTCTTCAGGTGGAGTGTTCAGGAAAACCCTCTGGGAAAGGTGACAATTTATTGAAGATCAGAATAACAAGGAAAAATTAACCCTATAGAAATAAAGAAAAAGGAAGTCCACATCTGTGTGCAGGTTATAAATGGGGACAAGTATGGTAGGCCATGTGATCGATACACAATGGGTAAGTTGCAGAGGGGGGTGGATAAAGATACAGGCCTCATATACCAGCACAGAAACTTGGATTTTTCTCTCAAATGGATGGGAAGTCATTGGAGATTTTCACATAAGGCTTTCTCTTATGTATTTATAGATAACAAGTGCACATGACACATTTCTGTATCTCTAAGAGAACTAAGATAATAACTTATAAATTGAAGGAATTCAATAAAACATTTGAGAAATTGTGAAGTGCATTGTTATGATACCTTTAGAGTCTATTTAGAAAGATTCTTTCCATCTGAAGTGGATATTCCATGTTTCAGGTTCTGTGATTAAGCTAAATTAACATTATCTCCTTGTTGGGTAATTATAATTTCATTTTCCTGTCAGTAGCATTCTTAGAATACTACTTAGTGTTTTATAAACTCTAGCTGTTCATGAACAACACCTTAGGAAATTTTGGTAATTCCAGGTCCCAGCTGTAACATTGAAAAATAACATCTTTCTCTAAAATAAAACATCTTATTTAAATAAACATATAAAGAGAAAAATATACATATATGTGTAGATGTGTGGATGTATGCACGAATAGATTCATACAAGGATCTTCTAAAATTTCATAGAAAACATCTGTTATCCTTAATATCATTCTTCCATGGACATTTTGAATCCCCTCATACATATGTTTTTGCTGCAGTTAAGTGCTCTCAAGTCTGTTACAAGTCATAGTGACCCTGCACAGGGTTTCTAAGGAGCAACTGGTTGATTTTGAACCACTAACTTCATGCTTAAAGAAAAGCATATGCATGCACACATAGCACTACTAAATATCCATATTTATAAGTGTGATATACTAGATATGGCATTGGGGGATGAGCTTTAGATTGCTAACCACATGGCCGGCAGTTAAAAGTGACCAGTGGCTCTGTAAGTAAAACAAAATGTATGCTGTCTATTCCAGGAAAGATTTACAGTCTCAAAAACCCTACATAGGGCTTCCACCATCTTTCCATCCCTCAGTCAGTCACGGCCCGGAGATGCTTCTGGAAGAACCATCGCGATGGCCGCCCAAGGAGAACCTCAAGTGCAGTTCAAACTCGTATTGGTGGGTGATGGCGGTACTGGAAAAACGACATTTGTGAAACATCATCTGACTGGTGAATTTGAGAAGTATGTA